>NW_012132538.1:0-2177 GCF_000143395.1 Atta cephalotes | reverse complement strand
ACATACATGTACTGTACATACATGAATATATGCAATCATTATTACAATTTGAACATCCCAAATTTTTAGCTGCATTCAAAATACTCAGGAATAGAATGTAAGAAAAAGAGTGAAGTGATTTTACGCTTTTGCGAGACCGAGATGAGAAGAGACGGATAGAGAAGAGTAAAAGGAAAGGGTGGTCATTTGTTTGTTGACCCGATTGCAGGTCAAAGTTCCAATTTCCCGCTGGGCGTGCGTCGTTGAGAGAAGACAGATTCGTCGCTATGACGACGTGACGTGACGCGATAATCACGTCATCATCGGGATGGAATAGAAGGTCGACGAACCTTCAGCTTCAATCTGTACAACGTTCCCTTCAACCACGGCTAACTAGACGCGCATAGCATAGACTGGCATAGACGCGACTGCGACTGATTGACTGGCACTGACTGTAGGCACATCAAGACGGGGTGAATGAGGATGAGATGCGATGCGACGCGAATCCACTTCTCTGATTCTCTCTCCACTGTTCTCGATAAGGTATTCTCGATTCGACTTATTTGTAGGGATTCTTACTGCTCTGCATATATCGACGAAACGAATGTATCAACTCGTATGCATTGGGCCCATTAGGGAAATCACATTTAATTCATTATTAAATCATTAATTTATTAGACACAATCGAAATTTTGTATTAAATAATAATCGTTTATGTTAGAGTAAAGATGTAAATATAATGCATGGTATCAAACTACTAAAGTAAACGTACGCATACTATTGAAATTAAATCTAAAAAAATAATAATTTAATTTAAAACAAATTCCTTTTTCTATATCCAGTACGTTGTTTAGAAAATCAATTTGAAAAAATTTTTTTAAATGATTTTGAAAATAACTTACACGTTATAGATATGATAATGTATGTATAATTATATTATGTTTAAAATGTCCAGCTGATTTTTACTTTTCTTAAGTAGAATCTTATATTTTTAAATCTAATATCTATTATAATATCCATTATAAATATCAAAATGAAAAAAAAAGGAAAAGAAGGAAAAGTATCACACATATCTGTGGTTATATAAACAATCTTATTTTAATTAATTCTGCCAAGTTAAAATTAATTGACATCCATTAATAATTATTTTTTTCGGATAATCATACATTTATTATAAAAATTTATATAAGTTTTCTCTTGAGATAAATATTTAATATATTATTATAATTATATGTTAGTTTGAAAGAAAGTGGACATTACTATTTTGAGACGTATATGATTCTTGCGTACGACACTCGTACGATATTTGTGCGAAATTTGGAAAGAATAGCAGCTAGGTCATTGCAAGACATATAGTATACGTAGCTATTTCACACATGTACGTTACGTACTTATGTATGTACAAGAGGTGAGATTCAAGAATGACCGCGACAAAGAGTCGAAGGATTAAATCCCGACCGAGTTCGTTCCGCATTGCGCGGCGGAAATGGCAGAATTGCTGCGGCAGGAACTGGGACGCGCGTTGTCAGTGGCCTTCTCAATGACGTGAATGACGTCACTACGCCGCGCCGATGAGAAAACTGGGCCAAAGACATTGCGTAGTAGCGGGAAGAGGAAACGAAGGATCGCCGCCAATTGGACAATTCAAGTTGCAAGCCGCATTTATCCCTATAGAGAGAAAAGCTGGTAATGTTCGAGCGACCGATCTGTAATATGCTTTTCAGCGTAGACGAAATCGTTCTAGCATCTTATGAGATCATAAGTATTCAGTTTTGCAGAATCGTAAGATTTTCATTGATTCACTGATTCGGGATATATGTCAATTTTCTATAATTTGAGATAGGTACTAAAATACTAATAATAGATACGAATTTGTGCAGTACCTACACTTATTATTTAATTAATTAATTATCGCGAAAGTTACTATCGATTTTTAATTATCTCGTTCATTGTCAGTATCTTCCCATTTGTGACAGTAATAACGTGTTGTTTGATTTTAATGATAGCATCAGCTAACAATAAATAGCCCTACTATTATTAGCAAATTAAACCTATCACAGTCCTGTAATCTTTACTTTAACAATCGATGAAAAGAGAGATTTACGTAAACATTACAAGATGCAAAAATTACACACACACACACACACACACACACACACACACACACACACACACACACACACACACACACACACATA
>NW_012132537.1:0-2179 GCF_000143395.1 Atta cephalotes | reverse complement strand
TATATATATATATATATATATATATATATATATATTCTGTTCACTACGCTGATCGCAAATCTATCATAGTCGCAAAAGTAAAATTCTGAAAGAAATAATGACGGGCGTATGAGTGTTCAAGCCATCGAAATATGGCGCTAATATTTTCAAAGCCAACTACTTTCTCTCCGTTAACATTTCAAAGAAAACTTACCTTTCTCGCATTTTTAAATGTCTGGATCCTTTTTTAAAGAGTTTCTCTTCCGAGCAAATCCTCAAAGAATAACGGAGAATAGTAAAGACTCTTTTTTCACCTTGTTACATCAGCTCCATTTTCCTGTCGATATTTATCTCAAAACCCATTAAAAAAATTAACACAAAAGATCAATTCTGTTAATTACTTTTCCCAACTCGAAAAAAATCCAACTTTATTCTCCATTAGCTTATCTACGGGATTGTAATTGTTGGAATAAATCTAATTATAGAAAATGGTTCTTTAGAAGAATCTTAAAAATAAGACTAATCAACTTATATCTACCGCTTATAAAGTATCGGCAAAGTTTATTCATAGATAGTATCCTGGTTCAGCGGCACGACAAAGCGAATTGACATAAAAATATCCATACTTGCTATTGTAAACACGTACATCTCGATCGCCGCATATTTTACTTTATAGCTTCTTACAACGTGCACGTTTAGGCAATAAAGTATCCTGCATGTGAGTAATATGTGACTCACAAATTTATTTCACCACGTACAAAGTAAAATTGAGCATGTATTAAAAAACAGATGGAATATATTCCCATACATAAAAGATAAATTCATCTCATTTGAAACTATGATCAAATTAGCAAAGTAGATGGCAGAAAGAAAAAAACTAGCAATCACAAGTGAGAATAGATTGAGGAAAAAAAAATCGATGGATGAAAAGTTAATCTACGAAAGACGAAGAAACTGAGGGTACTTATCTCGGGACAAGCAGCGAGCGAACTCTAAAATTCGTGAATTTAAAAAAAATGAATTGCATCAGATGTGCATAAGCCATAGTTCACGCCTAATAATATCGCTTTACATGCCAGTGGAGAGACTGTAGCGATATGTAAACGGCTGCATATAATTTTTCAACCCACCACGCCTCGAAAGATCATAGTTATTTATAGTTGCGCGATAGAGCTCGCCGCATTGCAAATAAGCCCGCCCCACGTCGAGTACGACACAACATTGTTGTCGACGTTGGTGCGATTAACCCTTTCTCCCATACTCCAAGAGGCTTCGAAGTGATATATTCGTTCCCACCTTCGATCATCGCATTTTTCTCACCGCGCCGCGAAAGTGCGTGACATTAAGAAAATCGCTATTAGCATAACGCGCGAGTCCCACTCGACACTCCGATGGGAACTAACCTTTGCAATTTGCAAGAGTAATAGGAACTTTAAGATTTTTCCAATTCGCGGAGGTGAATCAATCCGATTACCAATTAAGATCGAGACTTAATCTACGGGAGATCTAGGAACCGTTTCTAGTCAGAACGAACCTGCACTTCACTACGAATGCCCGGAGTGATGGCACCTTCGCGATTTCCTTCTTTCAAAACCAGCGCATTCGAATCACGGAATCACGAAAGAAAGATCGCCCCCCGATAAAGGTGATAAGAGTCATTTTATCGAAATTATTCTCAGGAGACCGCAAACTTTCGGGAATATCGTACGTCGTGCGAGCTAAATGTACTTCATCCTTTGTTCGTCACAAAACAGAGAGAAACGAAAAATTGCAGAGCAGAACTCTATGTGCGGTATACATTTGTAAAGAAAATATATACTTTTTACATAACTCATACGGAAATTCTTTGGATAATCTCATTTTGTGATGAATCATGGCAGTATTGTTTTGTAAAACTTTAAATTGTTAATATTTATTTTAATTTATTTTAAAATATAATTTACTTCAAAATTTTAGTTATTTCAAAGAAATTAATTTTTATTGTAATAAAAAACACTATAGAAAATGTTCTTTTGTTATTACAAATTAAAGGAATAATGTGTATATGAAATAAATAAAACACACGTACATAAATCATTAAGTTTATACAAAATTTTAACATTTGACGCATTTTTAATGCATTACTATTTTATGTTGTTTTCTATTTTATAGTTAATTTTTAGAACACAACAAAAAAGTATACATGCATACAAGAAGAAGA
>NW_012132536.1:0-2177 GCF_000143395.1 Atta cephalotes | reverse complement strand
TTTTAATTAAAAAAATTTTGTTCTTCTCAAATGAAAATTTAGTTAGAATAATCAAATTTAGAACAACAAAATGTTTAACTCATAAAAATATTATTATTTTTATTTTTTTATTTTAAAAAATATTATTTTTTAATTTAAAAATTTTGAGCAAAACAAAATTTTTTACTTAACAAGTAAGAAAGTTTTTGTAAGTTATATATCATACAAAAAATTTCTCTCAATGCATAAATAAGTAGAGATGGACTCAGTCCCCGTTGTGTTGTCTTCGAATAAACAATTTGCGGCGTGACGCGGAGTCCTCTTTGGATAGAAAAGTCAATCTCTAAAAATGTCAAAAATTCAGTTACGCACGTCGTTGAATACTATCGGCCATTCGGAAAACTTGACGAGAATCTGGATGTGTCAGGATTGAACGGGAATATATACGGCAATATTGATGTGAGGATGTTGGTTTCTCATCCTATTTTCAATTCTCTCTCCATTTCTCTCCTTCCATTCCGCAAGCCTTATAACTTCGACTATGTTAAGGAAGCTCGGCTAAAAGTTAATATCGCTGGAAATTGGTACTTCGGCAATTCGATAAACGCGAAACGAAGTTGGAAAAATGAGAAACGCGAAGATTCACCGAAAGGGAGAAAGAGAGTGGCGGCAACAGTTATTCTTAGACTTATAAAAATTTGCTCAATAATTTTAAAATCCAATTTCACGAATTTGTCCGGACGATAAACTTTTCGCGCGACCGTTATTCTTCATAATCATTTTTTGTAGGAGAAACGTATTATTGATCTATAATACAAGATAGTAAACGTGGAGAATATTTACACGATTGGCTGCGCAAGACTTTTCAGAAATAAATTAATAATAAAATAAAAGGTTTGATATATACAATATGATATATACATTTAATTTCTTTTACTTTAATTACGTCACAGCTGATTCATTTATCAGATGAAGTTTCTCAGGTGAAACTTGAAATTCCCGAGATTATTCTGGACCCAGAGACGCCAATTAAACGAAAATCTGCGGAATTCGCCAGCAACTCGACCATGCATGGCCGCATAGCGATTTGAAATCATGGACGAGATGACATTATTCCGGACCGAGCCACCACATTCAACGGTAGCAGGGTAAATTTCGATTCAAACAATAAATCGCGATTGCGAATCCGAGAAAGCGCGAATCGAATTGGGGATGCGTTTGTCACCCAGTTCGTTCCGAGTTATGTAACCCAGTTCGCTCTATGTGCTAAAAAACGGCGAGTTGAAAAATTTGTGTTAAATTTAACACATTCCACGTGTTCCAAACGATCCACTCAAATTTTTGCCTTAATTTAATACACGAATTAGAAAATAACATAAATATATATAGTAATATAAATATATATGTAAAAATATTAATACAAATGTAACAAAAAATAAAACAATTTGTACTGAAAAAAAATTACTAAATCTTAGTACAAACTTCTTTAAATAGTACTAAGAAAACGTTTACTTTTTATTGAATAAATATATCTATTTATTTACTTACAGTAAAAAAATGATAAAGTTAAATCAAATTAATGATTTTTGTATCAAATAAATATATGTTTACATTCAGTAAATATTTATTTAGAACTATTTAAACAAATATTTATTAAAGTTTAATATTTTTTTCAGTGTGAACAAATTGTGGAAACATATTTTTTGAATAAAATTAATATTTATATGTTAAATTAACAAAAATTTTATTCATTTATCTCAGAATTTACCTATTAAAACATTATTTTTATATTATTTGTTTACTAGTTTATAAATTGTTATTTTTTTTAAATTTATGAATATCAATTTAATACAAAAAGTTTAAATAATATAATCAATTATATTAAATTAACGCTCAAATATGTTAAATAAGTGGATCAATTTCAACATAAATACAAAATGTTTTTTACTGTGAATGAAAAGTTTTTTCTGGGTCATGAGTGTTTGCGATGTATGTTCAACGCGCTGATAAGTGATTGCAGTCAAGTGCGGGAGTCGCAGAGGCGAATAAGAGGGCGGAAGGAAGGAAGCGTTCGCCGTTGCTGGGGCAGGAAGCCGTCCGGGAGAAAAGTGTTCGTTCGGGGGTCGACGAGGGAAGCAGAACGAGGGACCGAAGATTTAACATGAGTCTCTCTCTCTCTCTCTCTCTCTCTCTCTCTC
>NW_012132535.1:0-2177 GCF_000143395.1 Atta cephalotes | reverse complement strand
ACTTTTCGTTTTCCTTTCTTCTCTCTCTCTCTCTCTCTCTCTCTCTCTCTCTCTCTCTCTGGTGTTATGGCGTTCGGCGTGCGGATCTTTTGTAAGCCTCAGCGATAGATTTTAATTAGCGCTTGGTAAGATTAATAATTATCCTATGTTCATTACAAGATCGACATCGGTTACTGCTCATGTCATTAGGTAATTGCTCACGTCGTCAGATAAATGCTTATAGTGTAGATTTTCTTAGTTTCTCGTATTCTAACCTAATAATACGATATCGATATCCGAACTATTATATGCACGTAATCATTTCTCTATTTTTGTAATCTGTACGTTCTAAACAATCATTTGAGTTTGTATTATACCTCCCTATGTATATGAGTCAGAATCAATGAGTAACATTTATTTGCAAACTTAATTTTTCTCCCGCCAATTGTCCTTCGCCGTTAGTTAGTCATCCACATTGGGCACAGCAGCCACAACATAGCCATAGAATGGAAGACTGTAATGCATTCTGGTATTACGCTATGAAACTAAACTGCGTTCCAACAAGTATTTTACACAGAAACACATACTTTACACATACTTTACACATACTTTACACAGTGTAATGTCTCTGTGTCCTAGTTGGAAAACAGCCATTATCGACATTTTAAAACATCCCAACAAACGGGAATGGATTAAAATGGATTAAAATTTTTTTCTATCCGAATGCGTATTTTAAATAGCGAATACTTTTTTGGATTTAATTAAATCCAATTGAATTTAATTAGATTCAATTGGATGTAATTGGATTGAAAAACTGCATTTCCCATTCAAAAATTTGAATTGAACAGTATTCACAATTGTGTTTGTGTGCACAGAAAAAGCTAATATTATTTTTAAATTGAAAAGCATAGAGATGTGCTCCATGCAATTTCTATAAATGAATAAAAATGCATTCAGAATTGAAAAGCATTCATTTTAACATTCCTGAATCAATATTTCTGAAAATCTGAATCCATTTTAATCCATTTTCGTTTGCTGGGATGCACAGAGAGAGAATGAATATCTATACATCTGTTTTTATACGTATACCTTTTTCTTTTGAACTCAATCCTGGATATCAATTATGAAATTATCCCTAAAATGAAAAAGTGAAAATTTTAATTCTCCATTGAAGTTAACGGAAAAATTTTTCACTTTTTATCCTAGGAATCCTAGGAAGTTTCATGATTAATATCCTGAACCTAACTACAATGCTCTCTTCATGTCTATAAAGACTTAAACACAATAGGCACAGGCAATAGGCACAGGCAATAGACACAGGCCATAATGAATAATGAACCGTTCCAATCAGAACTGTGTATAGTTTGTGTATATATTTGTAAGTTTGATATTATATCCCAGTAGGGGGCTATTCTGAAATTTTTTAAGGCATGCGTTATATGATTTGTAACGCATGCTTTACGATTTCATATTCTGTAAATGCGTCTTAACGCATAGCATCGTCAATTTATGTTGCATTTGCGTTAAATTTGCATTATATTAAATTTCACTAAAAATTGTATTCTGTAAGCCATTTTAACGTTCTTGCGTTATGTAAAGTTAAAAAACAACTCCTATGAGTTGTATTTATCGCATATTACGTAACCGCGTAATCAATCAGAAGTAATGCTGGTTTCGCTTTTTACTGATTATTGATTGGTTACGATTACGCGATACGCAGTAAATCCATCTCATGGGATTCCAACCTTATGCTAACGCCGACTTTTGGACAGCGTTAAATATCAACTCAAGTTAGGTATTATGACACGCAGTTATATCAATGCAGTTAAATAATTAAATATTTTAAATTTAAATGTTAATTTTAAATTTAAATTTAAATAATTAAATTTAAATATTTTAAATTTAAATATTTTAAATGTGTTAAATAAATATTAAAAATTTTTCTGTATCTTTTCTGTAGCTTGCATATTGTAACAATATAAATGCAAGCTATAATATGTTTTGTTTATTAGGTTAATTATAGGTTATAAATATTCCTTTCACATGAAAATTATTATGTGAAAAAATTAATTATAATTTATTTATTATAAATAAATATATGCAGCTTAGTAAGTAATATAATATTATTTACAATTAGTTTTATATATATATTTGTGTGTGTGTGTGTGTGTGTGTGTGTGTGTGTGTGTATATATATA
>NW_012132534.1:0-2178 GCF_000143395.1 Atta cephalotes | reverse complement strand
TCTCTCTCTCTCTCTCTCTCTCTCTCTCTCTCTCTCTCTCTCTTTCTCTCGCTTAAATCTTTATTTTTAACATCCATAATTCTCCGTAATTCCTGGACTATTATATTTTTATGTTTCGTGTTGGTCAGAGTATCAAAAATATTTATATAGGTCGCAAAACGGATTACAAATACAGCGTATTGAAATGTTGAAAATGTTTTATGATAAATATAGTTGTGTATATCGTTTATCGCGAGGTCATGTTTATTATTCTGAAGAATGAAATTTTAAGTTCTGATCTGACTTGAGACTTGATTTACTTTTAATCAAAATAGATCTTTCGACTAATTCGTACAATCAAGTGTTTTAATTCTGACTCTTCATACTTTAGAAATGCTTATGTAATATATTTTTTTATGTTTATCTAATTTTGATTTGTGTTCAATTTTTTTCAAGGAAATATTTTCCAAGAATATTTTTCAGTAATCTACGCAGATTAAATTATTTAATTTTCAATAAAGATAAACGAGTGGAACGAACAATATCATGTCGCATCGAGTGCATCGAGTATCATCGATTGTTTTGTGTACCAGGAAGCAATATCGACTTGGACCTTCAAGAAAGAAGACAACGGACACTTCTTCGTAGGTCAGGTTGGCGACGCGTATTCTTGGGGAATTAACACACATTTGCGATGTTATTGCTTGAGAATACACGTATTTGGCCTGGCCGGTCACGTCACGCAAGCAGCGACTCGAATATTCATCCGCAATAGATTCCTCGGGAATCATCAGGCGCGTGAAGGAATTGAAATTATTCCTCACATTGCATACCAACGAAATAGTGCGCTCAACGATATATAAGCGATAGAATGATTCTAAAAAAAAATCAGGCGATTACTCTGAAATTAAAGACAACATACTTTTTCTTTAATTTTATTATATTTCTTCATATATTTAAAGTACAAATATCATGTGTGTTACAACGCAATTCGAATTGTGTAGAATAAGATAAAATAAAAATACAAAAATAAGACTAGATAATATTCTATCAGAACAAAAATAATTTTTTATATAAAAACCGTTTATTCACGTTACTAATTGTAAGTTTCCGAAGATAAAAATTATTAATTGTCGTTCTTTGTACTATATTATTAAAATAGTTCTTTGTATTGTATTATTAAAGTAGTTATTCGATATAGTCTGTATCTTCTTTTTCCATTTTGTTTCGGACAAAAAATATATCTACGATTACATGTAAACTTTCAACAATATTCCAATTAAGATCTATCAGTTTTTTTATTGAAAATTCCTTTTACGAAAATATATTTTTAACAAAACAGGATTGTATCCAATTGCAAATATACTATATTTTTCAGTATTTTTAATGTTACGAAATAAATAATGTATTTGTATAAACACTTTAGCGAATGAGAACACGAAAAATATAAAAGATTGAATTTATATGGATAATCGATGTAAATAATAATCGATGTAAATAATAATTACATAATTTTTTATATTCTTAAAACTGTTTAATACTGATTAAAAGTATCTTTGATTTTTTTTAATGTTTGAATAACAGCTTTTAAAAAGTTAGTTTAGTTACCCACTATCATTGTACAATTCCCGCTAAAATGATCGATTTGCAATTTCATTTCTCGGGCTTTATAACCTGCTTGAAATCGTAAGGCTGGCAAAGTACAGTCGGACAGAAACCATAATAGAAGCAAGACGTAGAGGGAGTTTATCCCGAGGTGTAAATCACTCTTTAGCGTGGGCTTTGTTGAAAACTTAACAGGCCGAGTAATGCGCAGGCCGTTTTCCGCTTTACGGACTACATTGGCACCTCAAGAGTGCTTTTACTTAATGCTTTCGAGTTGTTTTCAAGGAACATTGAGTAACCGATGCACATATAACTAAAGATATTATGTTTTATGTGAAAAATCGAAATTATGTTATTTTATTCTTGTTATAGATAAAATAATTATTTATCTCCCAATTCTAATTCTAAAAAAAGAAATTAAATTCAAATTGATATAAAATATAAAAAGATCATGCAAAATCTATTACAAGTTTTTCTCGAATTTCAGAGAGAGAGAGAGAGAGAGAGAGAGAGAGAGAGAGAGAGAGAGAGAGAGAGAGAGAGAGAGAGAGAGAGAGAGTAGTAGTAGTAGTAGTAAGTAAGTAAGTAAGTAAG
>NW_012132533.1:0-2183 GCF_000143395.1 Atta cephalotes | reverse complement strand
TATATATATATATATATATATATATATATATATATATATAAAATCCGAATATATATATGTAGTTTATTTCATTTAATTAATATTTTTGTATTATGTTCTCATTTCATTTTCTAATAAAGAAGTTTTTATTGTCAAATTGAGGCATTTGATTTAAGAATGTTAAAACCACAAAACGATATATATATATATACTTTAGAAATTGTAACAAAATTTTTTTTCTATCCTTAAAAATGTTTTATAATCCAGCAACTTGAATGCAACTTTTAAAGGTTATGTAGGAGGTTCTGGGAAAATTTCAACTGGATCTTGTTCTGGGTGAACAGATCTACGTTTGAGAGAAGTAACGATTTATTTGAATGTTTGGAACTTTGCTAAACTCGACCTAACACTCAACAAGTTTGATCATTTTTTTCACATTAATCGGGCTATATTTCTTAAGGCGTAAATGAATTATTGCATCATTCAGCGGCCAAAAAAACATACAATGTCACATTTACAATCTGAATTAAGCCATTTTTGCATCAAATCTGTGTTAAAAAAAATCGAAACTTTAATTTAAGAATCGTTCATTAGCGACTTCTAAATCTTAATATTTTTTAATAAAAATTTAGGGGATGTTTTTTGGCATGAAATGAAAGCTTTTAAGCTGAAAGGCCGATTTAGAAAAAAAATTTTTTTTCTTGTCAGTCTAATATACTCATCAACAAAATTATTACGTATTATTACATAGGTAAATTTATATCAAAATTCCGCAAATTTAAATAAGCGTAACTCTGTGAAAAATATCGCATTTAAAAAATTTTTTTCATTTTCAAAGATAAAGTCTATACTTTAGCTTTCAATTTATGGATTTTCAATTTATCCTTACGTCTATCTACTATCTTTTGAAAAATAAGGACATGTTTTTTTTTTAAGAAATGTGCATAGTTTAACGCACTTTACGGGGTGAAGTAAATTTTTTTCGTAAATGTCATGATATCCATCGTAAAATACGAACTTTTCTCTTATAAATTAAAAAGAAATTAAGCTTTGTAAGATTTTCTTTTTTCAAGAAGATACAGTGTATCAAACCACCTATGCATTTTATTCAATTACTGCCAGCATTATCCAATACGCACCACGAGAAGATTGCTGGTCCGATTTTGCGTGTGTATGTGTGTGTGTGGGAGGGGAGGAAATATGAGGCATTATGAGAGTATATTTGCTCTTTAAAATTGTGTATTTCCATCTTCTTCGAATGATTTCTTGTAAACGTGCACGCATATTGATGAAGCTCTAATTGAAGCCAGAGGAATTTCCCATGATATATTAGATCCAATACTGCTTCCAATTGTTGCATCTGTTGACGGTTCCAATGAGATACAAATCCGCGCTCATTTGTGGATGTGGTAACATCTCGATATTTTATCCTGTAGGCTTACGCTCGCCCATATATCACCAAAATTGCAACCAACTTCAGAAAACATCATCGAGATGCTATCACATTCACTAATGAGCGCGGATTTGAATCCCATTGAACATATATGAGATATAATGGGAAGAAGACTATGAAGGAATTAAAGGAACAACCAATAAATCTACAGCAACTGGAAGCGGCATTGCATCGAATAAATGATTTCAATCGAATGATTGAAAATCCTCAGGTTTCAATAAGAGCTTACATAAATATGCGTGCACATTTACAAAAGGTCATTCGAAGAAGTGAAAATACACAATTTTAAAGAGCAAATAATAACCCCCCATACACACACGCGCGGACAAAATCGGACACAGTCCGATTGACTGTATCTCCTCGAAAGAAAATCTTATAAAGCTTAATTCTTTTTAATTTGTAAGAGAAAGGTCCATACGATTATCATGACATTTACAAAAAAAATACTCCACCCCGTAAAGTCAAACTATGCTAATTTCTTAAAAAAGATATGTCCTTATTTTTTAAAAGATGCCAAGTAAATGTAAAAATAGATTCAAAATCCATTGAAAGCTTCGTAAAGTACAGATTTTACTTTTGAAAATGAAAAAACTTTTAAATGTAATTTTTCACGGAATTATACTTATTTGAATTTATGCAAAATTTTAATATAATTTATTTATGCAAAATTTTGATATAATTTATTTATGCAAAAATTTTGTTCACGAATGTAATATATATATATATATATATATATATATATATATATATA
>NW_012132532.1:0-2184 GCF_000143395.1 Atta cephalotes | reverse complement strand
TGGCAAGAACGTCGCGAATCCAACGGCGATGTTGCTATGTGCGGTGAAGCTTCTGAATCACGCGAATTTGAAACGCTATGGTGAGCAGATCCGGGAAGCGTTAAACCGCGTGTTGAACGACGGAAAGGTGCTAACAAAAGATCTGGGTGGGCAAAGCTCGACGACGGAGTTCACCGCTGCCGTGATAAATAGCCTGCGCTAAAACTTGTAACATAAGAGAACGTAGACCTTACATTGTGAATTCATTTTTATCTGAAATGATTGTGTAAATCGTAGCATCACCCGTTATAGGGTATATCTAACTCACGTATAATATCATAAAATTTGTAAAGCTATATTATTCTAGAAATCTATAATGATGCAAATTTTCATTTGCAAGAGTAACCTTCTGTATGTTCTACGAACAGAAAGAAATCCAAAGTTTTTTGCAATTGCCAGATTGCAAAAATCCAAATGCGGATGAGCGGACTGCACAATTAGTTCTATAATAGACCAAAACATAGACACAATTGTATCATATATCTATATATAGAATAAATTATACGCTATCTTGTACATCCTATTAAAAATGTCAAGCTCTCCTTATTTCATAATTAGAAATAATGATATAAATACACATATATCTTTACATTTCACAGTCATCTTTGATAAATTGTTAAATGAAAATGTTAAAATTACTTTGGAAAATTACAGTAATTAATATTTATCTTTAATTGATTTTTCTGATTATTTTATTTTCACCCCTATTTTCTAATATTTATTATAATGAAATAAATGGTT
This sequence comes from Atta cephalotes, assembly GCF_000143395.1. Taxonomy (NCBI): domain Eukaryota; kingdom Metazoa; phylum Arthropoda; class Insecta; order Hymenoptera; family Formicidae; genus Atta; species Atta cephalotes. The sequence goes on along the minus strand of NW_012132532.1, from coordinate 1,404 downwards.
CATAATTTAATAAACATATACAGAAAAGCTCCTTTTTAATGAGATAAGTGCCTAGTATGAGATAGCGGTGTTTCCGCTAAATTAATAAACGTTATCTATTCCACCATGAATTTATCCTTCCTTGGATTGAAAACTATTAAGAAAAATTCATTATTACATCGTGCCTATAGTCGTTGCAGAAAAAAATTTTTAAATTTGAATGTCTTCAAGTTTCATTGAAATGAGCTTTTAAAGCTTGTTTATTATTTAATAAATATTTGGCAACAAATTCTTTATGTGATAGAGTAAGATTGTACTAATAGAAAAATATGGGATATATTGAATTGCTTAATTACAAAAGTTAGATTTGATGATCGTAAAATCGTAAGACGTGGAAATATGAGATACCCAGGGTATTTCTAATATAATATAAAATAATCTTCTATGTCATAGTGAAAATCGTTGCTTAACTATAAATGTGATTGTACAATAATAAAAAGGACAATCAGAATAAACATCGAATGCCTGTTTCTGCGATGCTTGATTCCAATTACCTGAAGACGAGTCCTAGGTACAATGCATTACATACTCATTTTGCGCGCACACTGACTATGTTTGTATTTTAGAACATTAAATAAAGTTTTTTAATTGCAATTAATTGTTTTTTATTTTGCGTTTTATTATCGATTTCTCAGGGCATTTCATATTAGGAGCAATTTTTTGATTTTGCGATTTGCTCACTTTTTACTTTTCTTTAATTTATAAAAAAAATTAATTTGAATTAAATTTTATATAACAGCATTATCTTAAAGTTTATTAAATTCCTCCTTCAAAATAACCTATTATTTTTTTAAATTCTGCCCATAGATTTTTAGCATTTACCCAAAATAAACTCGATATCTCATAATAAGGGCCTTTCTTCTCTCTCTTTAAATATACATTTATAATACATAAATACATATTATATACATATATATTATATACATATATGTGTAATAATATATATTTATAATATAATATATAAATAATATATAATATATAAATATTATATAATATTATATAATATTATATAATAATATATAATAAAATATGTTATTCTCTCAAGCAAAATAAAATTTCTGAGATAAAAATTCATGGAATTACAAACGATGGCGCATATTGTTCAGTGATATAACACGTGTCCATTGACAGCTCGACATCTGTCTGTATCAGCTGATCGGAGTTTTGCCTACCACACATATGTACGCCATATAAACGAGAAATAACATAGGAGCAAAGAAACGTGCATTATCAATGGATCCCGACAATTACGCGGTGGAATTAATACGTCAAGACATTGTCAAATACCAACTTCAAGTGAATGCTTTAATACAAGTAAATATATATATATATATATATATATATATATATATATATATATATATA
>NW_012132531.1:0-2186 GCF_000143395.1 Atta cephalotes | reverse complement strand
GAGAGAGAGAGAGAGAGAGAGAGAGAGAGAGAGAGAGAGAGAGTGAGAGAGTGCAATATTCATTACTCATAAATGACACAATTTAGTTACAGAAAATTAAATAATATATGAATAAAATGAGTGTGAGAAACAGGATTGAAAATCAAGACGATATTCCTGTTCTCAGTCATTATAAAATTTATGAGAAGAAAATATATTGCGCTATATAACCTCTTCTTTAATTTCATACGACTTGAACCAGCTTGAATCGTTCTCCTCATTTTCTCGATGTAAACCGTACATCGTTCCGACATAGGCTGATCTTCACGCCTTAGCGCGAAATAGACCACTTTTTATTCATAATTCATTTCTTGACATAAACCTTTCTTCATGTTTTTCTTGATATAGCATTTTCTATAACTCAGGCGTCGATATTCTTAGGGTCTGAGCACAAGAATTATCGTAACACTTACTTAGAAATTTAAATTATGAGAGACTTAGATATAAATAACGCACAAGCTTTCACGTTTGACAACTTATTGTCATGTCTCCAAGAGATATAAATCGCCTAAGCTTGTGCGTTACTTATGTCTACAATTTAAGTCTCTAAAGCCCATTCTACAATGGGCAATAGCAAGTGGATTAAGGAGTAGGCTTAGAAATCAACCAATCATAATCGAATGTGAGAAGGATAATCAATTATGATTAGTCGATTTCTATACCTACTCTTTAATCCACTACTGCCCATTGTAGAATGGGCTAAGTAAATGTTACGACATTCTTGTGCTCAGACCTTATTCGTATGATCTTATATCCCTACGCGCGCGATGCGTGTGGGTCTTGCGGATTAAATTATTATATCTCTGCTCTTTCAATAAAAAAACGTTTCAATAGATGATGAAAGGCGATGAAAGGTAGATGCGAGCGTGTAAGATATTACAATGCTGTATTTATAAACTTGACGTTGAAACATTCGCCGCTTCTTTCGCAAATAATACAGAAGGTGAACTTTAGTAAACTTTATTGAAACTATCGTAGAACGTAATATGATTTAATATACAAAAAATTCGACTTTCTTCTTTATTCTTACGTATTTACTTGGGTAAACTATAACTTTTTATTTTCTGTTGTTGCAAGTCTTCCTCTTTTTTATTTTAAATTAAGATAAATAAAACGGAAGCCACTGCACTCTCGGAAAATATCGAACTTGGCTGCTGTTATGCAGGGTGGGCGCCGCGCCGCGAAGAGAAGAGCGGCAGTTAAAGGGAGAGCAACGAATAGAAATGCGCGAGAGAGTTGTAAAAAATAACGCAGTTAATTAGCAGTGAGGCCACTTTAACGGGCTCGCGCACACTGTTAACAAGCGCGGAGAATAACTCGCGCGGACGCAAAAAAAAAAACACCCTTGAAGTTGCCACGAGGCAACTGAAACTGACTGAAATGCTCCCGGAGAGAGCGGCCAGACTCCTTCCGCATCTGTTTACACTTGTCTCTTTCTCGCTTTCTTTCTTTTCTCTTACGATTCACAAATTCTCTACTGGCATTTTTCGTGTTAGAAAAAAAAAATCTTTTTCTCTTTTTCTTATTAGCATCACGAGCATGGATTATTCCATTTGCAAAGCAAGAATTTTATGTAGTAAGTACGAGTTAATGCATATTAGTAACTGAATTGTCGCGCGGTTTCCAACAAATGAATAAACTCGCATTCTTGGAATCGAGTCTGTATCTTGAAACGAGATGAAAATTACAAAAGCGAATTTACTAGAATACTGATAATTTCATTGATCAACACCTAATAAATTTGCTCACTTTTGTAATTTTCACCTTGTTTGAAGATATAGAATCGACTCCCTCATGTATTTGTATAAATGATATAATTAAAATAACTTTCTTTTTATATATATATTTGATTTAAATAAGTCTTATTAATTTAGAGGTCAATCGTCCTCTTACATATATGATACCAAAAACTGACAATTAATATTTGTTAAAAATTAATCTGCGAGGTACAAAATTGATGTGATGTTTCAAAATGTGCATGTTGAAAGATTTGTTTTGTATCCTTTTTGGCTTGTCGCGGCTAAAATGTTTGTCTTAAGATTGTAGGTTTGCTGCATGCATGCATACTCAGGAAGAAGTATTTTTCTTCAAAAGAGAGAGATAGAGAGAGAGAAAGAGAGAGAGAGAGAGAGAGAGAGAGAGAGATA
>NW_012132530.1:0-2184 GCF_000143395.1 Atta cephalotes | reverse complement strand
ATTTCAGTATATATATATATATATATATACTCGTATATGTAGTGACGTATAACCTTTCATTACAGATTATTAGATTTACAATAACAGATCTTTCGATCAAAATTTTAAATCAATGATTTAAAACAAGCAAAGAGAAAAAAAGATGGTTTTTTTTAAAAATAATTTTAAGATTAATAATTTTATAGAGCGAGGATAAAGCATTTTTAAAAGCTTCTAAGTTATAATTAAATTATAAAACTTATTACATCAATGAGAATAAATCAAATCTCACTCTTTTTTGAGATATTTTAATTCGAATTTAATTAGAAAAATATTTTTTAATTAATGTTCAAAGAGTTCAACGGGTAACAAGCTTACTACAATTTCTCTTAAAAATATATTACTTTCGAGTTCATTAAAAGATAATTAAAATTGAATTTTGAACAAAAATAAGTGAAAATCGACCAATATATGAATAAAACAAATAAGTGAAAAACATCTTATTCAGTCTGAAAACTGAATCTTAATGTGTTTGTAATATTTTTTGCGCGAATTCATATATTTTTTAATTCTTCAAACTGTACGCCGAACATAATCAGTTTTGAAATGCAATTCTAAATCGATCTATTGACGCTGGAATAATAATATCGTAAATTAAATGATAATCAATTAGAATAATGATGCTAATAAGCATTTTTAAATTGTTATAGAATTGTTGTATAGAATTTATTGCGAAAAATACCATCGTAACCCTGCAGGATTAAAGTTGAAGATTTTTAAACTGTATATTTTAAGACTTCGTAATAAGTGATTCAAGTACCTCCAAATTTTAATCTTTGATCTCTGATCGAGTGCGCACGAGCACTGAAAGTTGCGATAAAGAAAGGTTACTTTCGCAGACTGTGATATTTGCCAATTGTGAATGTGCTCAAAGATTGGAAAAATTTTGTTTACCTATGATAACAATGTTATCATAATGATGTTTTCGCGACAATGAAAATTTAACTTTGATGAACTCCTTGATAAACATGACATACTAACCCAGTGGCTTGTTAGTTATTTATCGTATTTTTATTCCGCAGCAGTTGAAATAAGAAAAAATGCTTTAGGTAAGCTTTACATACTCTCCATAATGAGAGTAGTAAAATGCAAATATTTCGCAAGGCGAGGGAGTTTGAATACATTTAGAAGCCTATTAACCATTTGCAATTCATCTTGCAGATACGTGTGAATTTAATGTAAAATTCGAAATCAAACATTGAGAATTCCGTTCATCAAAAAGGAATTGCTAGTTTCTTCATTCTAATACTATACCATTAAATTTATACGTGAGATATATATATATATATATATGCCGTTCAAAATCACGGATCATTTAATTCTTTTAAAGAAGAAATAACTAGAAAGCGATATCACCAACAACGAGTTCGCTTGACCTCCCCAGTGCGAGATCAAGATCGTTGCCTGCGTTCGTAGCGTATCCTTGTTCCAAGATCAAATTCAGACGTAAGACTAGAGTTTCGTCGGAGGCCAGCCACCCCCAGCATCGAGGGCATAGAATTTGACCCTGGATCGTACCCCCGTTTATCGCCGGAATCGGTCATCACTGACCCTCCTGCCTTCTCGCCGCGCTCGGCGCTCGTCGAGGAAGGGAGAAGCGTCCGCGTCGCTCCGAAGCGGAATCAGGAAGAGAGGAGAGAGCGTTGCACCGCTCGGAGGGTACACTGTTCCAGTGAACCCGGCGAGGCGGCGAGGCGGCGTGCGCGCCTCCAGAGAAGGCGCCCCACCTCGTCGCCCGGCCGCGATCCGAGTGCGAGTGAGAGCGAAGAGAATCGGGGGCGGGAGGAGGGGGGGAGTAAAAGCGGCAAGCGGCGGTGGCGGCGCGACGACAGCGACGGCCTTCCAGTCTTCCCCTCAATTTTTCCTCTCTCGTCGCTCGCGCCTCGCGTACCCCACGCCGGAAAACGATGCCAAACGGGGTGCGCGATCTCCCACCATCGTGCTTTCCCCCTTCCAATCAGCACGAATTTACCCCTCAGCCGAGTGACGTTAGCGAGCGACGACTCGGCGCGAAACGCCGGCGGCCGTGAGCGTCACGATGCCGCCGCCGCTGCTGCCGTCGCCGCCGCGTCGCTCGGTTGCACGTCTCCGTTGGCGGGGAACGAGAGTCGGTTGGTGGTAGGAACGCGATGCTGGTGGGGCGGA
>NW_012132529.1:0-2186 GCF_000143395.1 Atta cephalotes | reverse complement strand
TCGTGTCTCTCGTTGTATTGCGGCCGTTTGTCTCTCAATGCTCGGCTCAAACGCATCAATTGCGTTCAATACCGATCGCCTGTGATTGTTTCAGTCGGTTTTAACAGTTCATAATACACTACGCCGAGCTGGTCCCACCAAATACAGAGCATGACCTTGGAGCTGTGAATATTCGGTTTGGCCGTCGACGTGGAAGCATGGCCGGGAACTCCCCATGATTTTCTGCGCTTGGGATTATCGTAATGAACCCATTTTTCGTCCTCAGTCACAATGTGATGCAAAAATCCCTTCCGTCTTTGTCTTTCAAGCAGCTGTTCACAAGCAAACAAACGCCGTTCAACATCTCTCGGCTTCAATTCGTACGGCACCCAATTTCCTTGCTTCTGAATCATTCCCATGGCTTTGAGGCGTTTTGAAATGGCTTGTTGAGTCACTCCCAATGATCGTGCCAATTCTTCTTGATTTTGACACGAGTCTTGCTCAAGTAATGCCTTCAATTCTGCATCTTCGAAAACCTTCTTTCTTCCACCGCTATGCCGGTCTTCGACGTCAAAATCACCGTTCTTGAAGCGTTGAAACCATTCACACGTTCTTTCACTAATAGTGGCCTCACAAGTATTTGAGAGCATTCGATGAGCCTCAGCCGCAGATTTCTTCATATTGAAGCAAAAAATTAAAACCTCCCACAAATGACGAGAATTTGGCTCGTAAACTGACATTTTCAATCGAGAATAATTTTATGATGCAGACACAAATCGACTAATGTTTCTATGGGGTTATGTTGACAGATGCCCAAGTTTATTGTATGACGTCTATGATCTATTTATTTCGACCACCACTTACCGCTAAAGCCATCTATAGGAAAACGGCGGAAGCAAAGTTGTACACCTAATTTATTTTAAGTTAAGAAATTAAACGAAGATGAAAACAGATGAACGTACAAAAGTGAAATATACAAATGTGATGTTTTAATATACCATGAATCATTTGTTTTTAAATTGCTTGTGTAAAAAAATTTAGACAAAACAATCTCTTAAATTCCCTCAAGAATGAGCTACTTTAATCGACAACGCAAGGATTTTCAATTTTTCAAAATAAAGAGGAATTTCTTAATTGAGTGGTCTTCCTGATTATTAGAAGGACAAAATCTTCTGAATGTGAGTGCTATTCGATGTTTTTTCGGAGGGGTGCTATGCCATAGAATTCGCATGAGTCAAAGTCCATAAACCCCTTCTGATTTCAACTGATATCCTGAAGGCTGTTCTCGGATCAATGATGTAGGACAAAAATATCCATACATTATATGCGAAATTCATATAATTTAATTTAACGACAAAGCACCGCTTTTTTTATCATTATTTAACGATTGTATGAAATCTTTACATCTATATCAATTTTCTATAGTATAAATTATAAATTATAATAAATCTATATTAAACATTATATACCTTTAAAATTTATTTAAAATTAGTAAAAGCTTAACATTTAATCTGATTAAAAGTTGTGTAGCGTAAACTTAGACGAAATTAGATTACTCTAATTTAAGTAACATTAATTAGATATATAAATATAATATAATACTTAATTAATATTTAATTCATAATACATGATAACAATTTTTTTCTATATTGTTGCATTTAAGTAAAAAAAAAAGTCAGAAAAATTCCAAAAGACGCTATTGCACAATATAATCCGATTGCTGTTCAAAATTGACTTAGGATTGTGTAAGCATCGAAAGAAAAAAATGAAATACACATGCATTTATACAATGATTTATACAATTGAACATTTTTACGTAACATAACTTAACGTTATAAAAAAATCTATTTTATAATAATGGCATTAATAATTTTGATGTCAATTTTTTTCCAACATTATCTTTTTGCGTCATAACAAAATGTTTACCCCAGTTATCAATATTCTTTAAAGTTTTACAAGTTATAAATCCTTCAATCCTCGAGTTTATTACACAAAGTTTATTAATGCTTCTGCATACAAACAACCGTTATTCTTATTAGTATACAATGTTTAATAAATAAAAACAGCAGTTTATATTCTGTAAAGCACACATTGGCACGTGTCCACGGCGGTGCTTTTGCGTTTACGCCTACATAAGAGTAGTTTCTCCGCCACGATGGATTGCGCTAACAGGGAGGAATAGGAGGAACAGAGAAAGGTATCGAGAA
>NW_012132528.1:0-2184 GCF_000143395.1 Atta cephalotes | reverse complement strand
AAAAACAAATTTATTCAAAGTATTTGCCCTCGCTAACTATACATTTTTCCCATCTTTCGAGCAATTTGTGTATACCACGCCAAAAAAATTCCTCATCTTTCGAAGCAAACCACTCATCAAGCTATTTTCGGACGTCTTCGTAAGAATCGAAGTGCCGCGCGTTAATAACGCGCGTAATTAATTATATGATTATTCTTTTTTTGCTAAAAAGATGTTCGTGTAAAAATATTTTTTCGGCTAACTGTAAATAGAAATGCGACTCGTGCATGAATAGCGATGAGCTAAGTTGCCGACGATTCTGCAGCAGCGTAGTGCGATTTATTACTATGCATTTATTTCGCGGAAATCGGTCATTTCGAATTATTATACACCGTTGCTAATTTACGTCAGACTGACACAAACAGAATGCTCAAGTTACAGGTCAGGATTACTTAGAATCATCCGGATTCACCTCGCAATGAGTTGGTGAGATTTTTTTACGGTGAAAACAGGAAAAAGCTAACTTAATTTTGTCAATACTTTAATATCCTGACTTAAAAACAACGAACAAAAAGCATCGGTAAAGTCATAATATGTTCTTAAATATAGAACAATTTCCATGCAGCACAGAAGCTTGTAGCAATGTTATTTGTTGAGATTATAATGTTATGATGCGATGACAAATGCGCAAGAATAAATCAGAATAAACACTACGCTTTTTGAAGCATTGAGCAATTAGTCTAATCGCTTCTATTTTAAATTGATATTCTATTCTTCATAAAAAAGATAGGATCTTAAAATTTTCTGACCTTATGTATTATAATAGTATAATTCATAACACATAAAATCAGAAAATTTTAAAGTCTTATTTTTTTATGAGGATAGAATAAATTAGTTTAAAAGTACAAGGAGTGATCAGAATAATTCCACAATGCCTAAAAAAAGCGCATATTTATTCTGATTTATTTTTAAGCATTTATAACATTTTATTAAAATTTTATTAAAATTAAACATTGATTAACATTGATTTATTAACATTTTATTTAAAATGTATTGCATACAATCCATTAAATGGAAGTCCGTTAAATTATTAATCCGTTAAATTATCAATTTATAGTGGGCCTTCTTCTTCTTCTTCTGTTTGTTCCTTAGCTTTATTCATTCCATAATTTTTGGCTTCTCTGGTCAGATTTCTCGATTACGTAATGTGCGAATACTTGTTTCGCTGAACGCAAAGCTTCTCTAACTATTGCTTGAAACTCGAGTTTCTTCTTGACTTCGAGTCGATTTGTTAAAATTGTGATTGCAGCAAGCATCTAAATATATACACAATATATTTTTGTTATTATATGTAAAATATATATTATATCTAAAACGAGATAATTTATACGTATATTTCCTTAATTAATTATTTATTTATTTATTTATTTATTCATTTACCTATTTATTTGTTTACTGTACTTATTTATTTATTTATATTTTTATTTATTTATTCATTTTTTATCTGTCTATTTGTTTAGTTCGGAAATTGATAAATATGTAAGTATGATTGATAAATATATAGAAGATATTTTCACGGTTGATTTTCAACAAATTTCATATAATTTTCAAGTTTCTAGGAAATTTTTTAAATATAAAATGAAATAATGAACATAAAAATAATGAATAATGACTAATGAATAATGAATAATGAATAATGAATTTTAATAATGAAAATAATTTATGCAATAATTATTGTTACTATGCAACAAAAATGTAATCAAATTCGCTATTAATGATATAAAGTCTTACCTGTCAATATAAATCTTGCTGAACGAAATCCAGGATTGAATGATAATAATATACCTTTTAATCTTAGAATTAAAATATTTTTTCTCGTCAACAGTATGTAATCAACGATAAAGGATGAAAACCGAAACACGATGAGAGTCACAGGTTTTCGAGTACGCATGAAGTATCGTTTTCTCCTTCTTTATTATATATTATCGCAATTTGTGATGCTCATTTTGTGTCGGTCTTTATTCTTTATTGTTGACTATTGTTGCTGACGAGAAAAAATATTTTCTTACATATCTGTGAATGTCCGAATTACTTTTTCAGAAACGAGGGATAGCAGTAGAAACTAGAGAGAAAGGAGAGAGAGAGAGAGAGAGGGAGGGGGAGGGAGGAGAGAGAGAGAGAGAGAGAGAGAGAGAGAGAGAGAGA
>NW_012132527.1:0-2185 GCF_000143395.1 Atta cephalotes | reverse complement strand
TATAAGTATATATATATATATATATATATATATATATATATATATGTGTGTGTAAAATTAATATGCACAGACTGTCTTTCTATAACAATTAACAAATTATAAATGAGCCATTAAAAATCGGCGCTCTAATAATTATTTCGATTGATTTACAATCTTTTATAAATAATATATTTATCCGAACGTTTCAGCTTGTAGCCTTCATCAGTGAGAATATTACATAAAGTCCATGAATATCTTCCTGTAGTTATACTCCAATTCTCATAACAATTAATAAGCTGGATGTGATATTTTGTCAGTGATATTTTGACCTTAAATATGACAAATGAATATTAGAGTCGAAAAATGTTAAAAAATTTACAGGAATTACTGTGGAGATTCACCTCAGGAGTACATCAAATACAAATTAGTCCTTACATCATAATTGTTGTAACACAAATTCTTTTCGTGAGTTAAAATTTAGTATCGTCAAAACGACGATAATTAAATAAATATAATACATATTGTCAATACAAGTCAATGATGTTCATGCTGTGGTGTTAATCGTCATAATGAAAATGGATTATTATTAGTTATAGACTTTTAATAGTCAGTCAAATAACAAAAATATGAGGATAATTATAACTGTTCCAGCATCTGAAGCCAACCTTTGTACAGAAATTTAATTCTTATCATCCTAGAATACAATTCACACATGAGATTGGCAATAATACTATCAATTTTCTAGATACCACTATTATTGAAAACAATGTTATCAAGTTTGACATATATCACAAACCATCTTTCTCTGAAAGATATCTTAATTACCAATCTCAACACTCTCCCCCCCAAAAAAAGGGATTGTTAGGGACAGTTGATAGAGTTTTTTAAATCTCACACACAGATTTCCATCAAAAAAAAACCTCGAACAGGTGGTCAAAATTTTATTAGATAATGATTATCCATTAAATTTCATTTTTGATATAATACGAAAAAACATTAAAGTTTTAATAAATAAAAAAATTTTCAATCAAACCATCAATAATAATAATGATTCCTCAAATAAAGACAAGAAAAAAAACGAGTTGATTCACAATTCCATATGTATAGTCTATTTCCGAAAAATTTAAAAATATCATCAAAGATTTCAATACTAAATTCTCATTTTTCAGCCATAACAAACTTAGTTTGATGAAAACGCAAAAAGATCCTCTTCCTGCAGATTGCAAAAAAAACATTGTAAAATTTACATAAAATTTCTTATAATGATTGTGACGCTTCCTATGTTGGACAAACATGTAGACAATTAAAAATGAGGATTTCCAAACATAAAAATCACATCAAAAGAAATAAAATCAATCCTTTAGTTGTCACAAATCATAGAACACGTCACAATCATGATTTTGATTAGAATAACGTTCAAATATTAAACATAGAACGTAACTACCATAAAAGACTAATATCAGAAATGATAAACATCAAACGACAAAAGAAGGATATTAATAAACAAAGACACTGAGTTACTTAGTTCCTTATATTTTTGTTATTTGACCGACCACTAAAAGTTTATAATTAATAATAATCCATTTTCATTACGACGATTGATACCGCAGCATGAACATCATCGATTTGTACAATATATATATTATATTTATTTATCATCATTTTATCTTAAATTTTAATTCACGAAAAGAATTTGCATTACAATAATTATGATGTAAGGACTAATTTGTATTTGATGTACTCCTGAGATGAATCTCCACAGCAATTTCTGTAAGTTTTTTAATATTTTTCGACTCTAATATTCATTTATAATATTATTCATTTAAGGTCAAAATATCATTAATCATCCAGTTTATTAACTGGTTATGGGAAATTGAATATTGAAGTATAATCAGGATGAAGATATTCGTGGATTTTATGTAATATTCTGGCTGATGAAGGCTAGAAGTTAGCCGAAATGTTCGGACAAATATATTATTTATAGAAGATTGTTTTAGATCAATCGAAAACACGCAATTGTTACAGCTCCGATTTCTAATAGCCTATTTGTAATTTGTTAATTGTTTTTGTTAAAAGAAATCTTATTTTATTGTAATATTATGTCCTTCTATAAACTAAACTTAGAAACTGTAGAATTAATATTTAGTAATATCGAGATATCTTTTATTATATATATATATATATATATATATATATATATATATAT
>NW_012132526.1:0-2182 GCF_000143395.1 Atta cephalotes | reverse complement strand
TTATTATAATATAACAATAATACATATATATATATATATATATATATATATATATATACATATATAGAATTCTGTATATTAAAAATCATATATGGTCCCCAAAAAACGATTAATAATTTTATATATTATTACAATTTAATATATTCTATTTAGTATACATATACTGTATATGTAATTACCAATGTTACAAAAATGAAATAAAAATGAAATTTATAATTTTTCATAATTGTAATTATAGTAACAGATACCAAACACTTTTCTCTCAGTGCACAATATAAAGTAGATTTTTAATAATTATTGTGTTAATAGCTTGTCATTCCATAAAAAATAATTTTTTTAGCATAAACTGGCGTAAATAATAAAATTGCCGTCTGGATTATCCTGAAAATATTGAGCGAAGCGAATACCGACGTTCGCGGATGTACGCAGATGTTTGCCCTGCTTTAAGATACCCACTGTCGTCGAAGACAGTCAACGTTTACTCGGTAATTATGTAACCCCGTCAAACTATTTCACCAAACAGCCAAAGACGGCGGCGTTCACACGACTCTATACCGCGCCGGGCGGCGACAAAAGCCGGTCCGTTACAGATCACCTGCCGCTTGTATTTGACTATCTCACGATGGCGCGATAAGAAGAGGCTTCGCGCAAATGACTTGTCACTCCTCCTCTTTCTTCGTCGTTATTGCCGCTCTGACCGATTCCGCGAGAGAGAAAAGAGCGTAACTATCCGCGGATACCGTGAGAATGTTATTAACCATCAATTACCGAGTTCACCTTCGTATTTTAGTAGAAATCTGGACTAAGATAATATTTACATTATTACTCAGATTTTTTTAGTCTTCCACGTGGATGTCATTGACAAATTCTGATTTTAACTCTTTCTCACGGAGGTCTAAAATCAATCCACGGCATGACTTTCACACCGAGTCCGTCGCGTGATCAGAGCCCATATTGCGGTGAGCATATCGCGGCGAGCGTATCACGGCGATTTCCAGCGGATCGAGATACTTTCACGGCGAGCGTTATGGTTCACGTCGTTTGACAAAAGCGGGGCGCGCGCCTTTCCGGGTTCACACGAATCTTAGCTCCCGGGGCCGTCGGGCCGTTAACAACAAATTATATCAATTTGTTAGTCGCACGAGAACGAGTAACCATGGTCTGCGGGGGTGGCGCGTTGCATGCGTGTTCCAGTGCCATAGATCAACCAGATCGGGCTGGCAAAAACGTAAAAGAAAAAGGAGTAAAGGCGGGAGAGGCTCCGGGATCGAAAAAAAGGTAACGCTTACAAAAAAGAAAGTGGTGCACCAAACTGATGAGCCCGTCGATGCATAAATGCGCTTTAGCATATCGCCTCGTTTACACGTCTAATAACGCGATATAACAACGGCTGTTCAGAATCGCGCCAATCGATGTCTGATCAGTCGACGGCTAAAAAATCGTATCGATTTGTCCTGTCAGAATTAGTCTGTACATTTTTTTTTAGTGATCCGACGGCCGTTTCGTTCATCCATCAGCAAGTCGGATCGCACTATCCCGACAGTCCTTTACATTTTTCTCATCGGGCCTAGTTACGAGCGTGAAAAATGACGGCCGCTCCATCACTCCGACTAATTTCAAGCGCGACAGTGATCGAAGTGTATTCGTGTTATCTGTCAGCCGATGAATAAGCCCGGAAGAGACCACTTTGTTGCGTTATTAAGTCCCGAAGCAAGCAGAAATCGGCAGGAGCGTACCAAGTGTGTCCGGATAGAAGAGTAACGAGAATTGCGGGTGGAAGGCGACGAACGAAAAGAAAACGAGAGTGCGTACGTCGTATGTTGCGTGCACGTATAATATATAGCGCGTTGCGCTCGAAGGGGCGGAGGAACGTTAAACCGAGAAATATATATGACCACGAAATAGATCGCCAGGTGCGTGGGTGCTCGTGAAAACGACATGGCACGCCGATGGAACGGAGGTGTTACAAAATATGAAATTGAGCCCATTTGTTCCAGTGGTCTCTGCGAGAGTCCGGGATCGCATCATGTGCCGCAGGGGACCCTGTTTGGGTCCTGTGCGCACTTCGCCATCTCTCTTACTTCATCCACGAATGGCTCTCTCGCTTCCTTCTTCTCATCGCGAGAGAGAGAGAAAGAGAGAGAGAGAGAGAGAGAGAGAGAGAGAGAGAGAGAGAGAGAGA
>NW_012132525.1:0-2186 GCF_000143395.1 Atta cephalotes | reverse complement strand
TGCGTGCGTGCGTGCGTGGGCGTGCGCGTTCACGGAAATTCTTATATATGTATATACGTTACAGGTATTTTATGCGCAGTTGCGTGTGACCAATTTTTAAGTAGAGCAAAAATTTGTATGTTAGTATAGCTTTATCGTATCGTTTGCAATATATCATGCAAATATCATAAACATTCACAAAACAAGAACTTTGTTAAGCGACGAAAAGTGGAAGAGCGAGCTATATTTGTATTCGATTATTAAAATCCTATGTAATTTTTGTAATTATGTCCTAAGTGCGTTATTGTATTGAGTGAGGAAAAATTGTGAGAAAAAAATTTGTATTATAACTTTGTATAACGTGTCATTAAAACGTATGTGAAATATTCTCAAAATATTTATATTATTAACAAATTGAGTAAGGGCTAGAGTAAGAGGTTTAGCGTGGTTGATGATGTGTAATTAATCTAATAGGATAAAGCGGAGTTTCGGAGTATTCCGTCAGTTTCAACTTTAAAGTAATACAAAAATTTACGACAAACAGTTTCCCTTTACAATTATGTGAGCGCTTATATATATAAAATTACATTATATAATTACATTATACAATCATAATTGCTTCTTGAGAGCACAAGCACAATTCCTTCAAATAATCAATACATGCTGTTCAGAAACATAAACATTACAATAAAAAAACCAGCTGCTCTATCCTATTTATAACTTTTGAAAATCGAGTTTATTTCGACATTTTGGCTCCTCTTCGGGCCATTTTTAGTGTACATATATAATAGTGAAATAAAAGATCGCTCATTAATTGGCAGAATCGGTAGAGTGCATACTTTATCATTCTAAATTCGTTGATAAATGGTTGCAAGATGGCAGCAGACATTAATTGGCAGAGATTCGAAACAATAATTTATTTTGTCTTTGAATAATTAAATTAATTATAAGAAATATGTCTTTTTTTTGTTGTTTGAAAATTCGAAAAAACACCCAATGATGCTCATATTATATAATTGAAAGGGTGTATATCAATTGCCCAAATCACTAATTGGCTAATTTAAAATAATATAATCTCATTGGTGAAGCAGTGAAAAATTATTAAGAACAGATCAACAGTGTGAGTTGTGTGTGCAATTAAATTGTGTGCAAGTACGCCGTTCCCAATTGAAATATAACATTGTCTGCGTTCAAAGAAGAATTTTACAATAATTGCAAAGTTGTTTTCTCTGCTGAACGCAGTCATATTTCTAGTGAGTAAATCTCTAAGGGTTCGTTCACTGTGGGGATATTCACTGTCAGTGCTGAAACTATACTATCGTTCTATCTTTGTCATTCTCTGAATGTCAATAAGGATAGAACACTTGTGTCGACTTGTGTCATCAAATGAAAAGCACCTAGTATACGTTACGAGTGCTACAGATTTTTAGCACTGGCAATAGTCTAGTTTCCACCGAGGATAAACAGGATCAGAATGTAAGTCGAATATTCCCTTGTTACAGTTGAACGATAGAGGAATGCTCGATTGTAGTTAGTTGGTTCTTACATTCTGTTCCGATTTAAATCCTCGTGGAAACTAAGCCAATAAATATTAGAATGCACTCAAAGTTACCTCGTTAGATAGTGGAAGGCTCTTTATTAATAATCCCCAGTGAGAAATAACAATCAATGTCAAATCGATGTCGTTTCACTTCTCATTGGGTTTTATATGTATCACGATCTCCTATATAATAATAACGGTAACATTTGTTTATAATCCTATCCATTACTATTGTAATGGATTCCTTTATTCGTTCTAATTAAAAGTTATTTCCGGATTATTCTTTAAGAATGGTTTCGTAGATTTTCACAATTCGAAAAATTTGTTTGTCAAGTAATTAACTTGCACACAATAGAACAAACATTAGGCTACGTTCTAAAATTTTCTCTCCGAGAAAGATTTTATTCTATATGCTATAGTATACGTTACGTGTACTATATATTTCGAGTAATTTTCCTCAGAGAAGAAGTTTTGAAATGTAGCCTAGGAATAGGAATAAATATTAAGATTTTAACCTATCAGAATTACCTATCAGATAATAACTTTCAGCAGTTAAGCCTTAAACACAATGTGAAGGAATAGCGATAGCGATAGAATAACACGATTTCAATCTATCAGAAAGTGTATATTCCAGTGTATCTGATTTCTGATAGGTTGAAATCGTGTT
>NW_012132524.1:0-2188 GCF_000143395.1 Atta cephalotes | reverse complement strand
ATAGTAGTAGTGTGTGTGTGTGTGTGTGTGTGTGTGTGTGTGTGTATATATATATATATATATATATATATATATATATATATAGAATATATATTAGAAACTTAATATAAAGAATCTATCATGAATAACTTTATTAAAATCCTATAAAAGAAACAAAGGTATATACCTGCTTCCTATATATCAAACTATTTCACTTTAATTTATATTGTCACATCCAATAATTTTATTCAAAATTATAGAGTGAAACAATATAAATTACAGTGAGATACATATAGAAAAGAACATCCTTCTCTCTTATAGGATGTTCGGAGATAAAATATCATTCTGTTATAAATTCTGTTATAATCTAATATATATATTTAAATATGTAAATTCCAATATTGATAATTATTGACACTTTATTTATGTATGTTTACATATAAAATATATATATATAACAAACAAGCTGACATTATTTGTCACCATTTTAACATCAAATGACGTTAAAAATGTCGTTTTACTGTCAAAAATGATAACAAATAACATTAGCTTGTTTATCGAATGTATGTACTTACATATATGTACATACATATGTATGTGTATAATGTATATGTGTGTATATAAATCAAATAAGTGTAAAAGAATCATTTATACAGTATCGACGTTTCTGGTGACAAAAATGTCGATAAATTTCAAGTTTTTGAGAGCACATGTGAAATCTAAAATTCGTGAACATTCCTCAACATCTTTAAATTTTCAATATCATGTTCAGGACCAATTCAATATCATGTGGATTTCTGAAAAGTTTGATCTTCTTTCATTAAAGATATTTCATAAACTATCCTAGGTATTCCATATAGAATGGGAAACATTGATATAAATTGTAGCGTGGTGCATTGTATATAGCATAATTGAGAAAAGAGTAACATTTACAGAACAAACGCAATAACGATAACTATACGAACAATAACAGCCAAGTAGGCAATTCGATACACTTTGTCAACATGATATGACGAGTACACTTTATGCGGGAGTAAACAAATCACGCGAATTACATAGCACAAATATTTCTGTCGGCCGTGCCGTGTATCGCGAAAAACAAACACCGTCGTCCGCTGTCGAGAATCACGAGAGGAAGTGAATGCACATCAAAAGGAGAGAAGGTAAAAAGGGATATGCGACGTTGACTGGCTCGTTCGATTGTCAATATCGAAAATTAGAAATTCGGAGCAGGCAGTGGGTTCCGAGTTCGCTCTCTCGATGCATGTTGGTGTGCCCGGCCACATTTACGAGATCCTACCCCCGTCAACCCCCAACTATCGCTCGTGGATGCAGGCTCCGAAAACACTCCGTGATCGTACAGTGACCGTCGACGCTCTTGCTGCACATAAATCAAACAATATCGATCACGTGTTTACTCTGCCGTCTCTCCGCAACTACCATTACTATGTCACCGCGCGGCAATATATCCAGTGGGAGCATATACGTGTACATAGGTGCACACCAATGTGCAAGCTTGTCGTGACGGTTCGGGGGACGATCTCGGGGAAAATTCGCGGGAAATGCACGATTTATAGAGTAACGTATGCGCATCTGTATATGCGTGTACGAACAAGCCCGCTCGGTCGCAATCTATCGAAGAGCTGCCACTATCATCGCCATCCTTGCTAACGTAGCAAAATGTCAAACTGAAAAATTAGGTTACTCGAATAAACGACGGAGGTACGCGAACGTTAAATTCACGGCGGTTAATTCGATTTCTAGCAGTAAATTACTAAACGGTTTTCGACGCCCTGAATTGTTTGGCCGCGCGGAAACACCTCGATTAGGTAAACCTGCCGTTGGCTATCGATGAAGTGAACGATGGAGTCCATTCTATCTTTAACTTTGAAACTGACAATATAGTCGTTTCCATTATAGTATATCATGAATTTTAGCTTAAATATTGGTATTTACCTTAAACGTTTTATTCCTTCTTAATACAATTATTTTTATAATAAAATGTAAACAGCAAAATGGAGGACATAAAAGTGATTATGGGATTTAACAACGTTATACCAGTAGTTATACCATAGTTCTGAGGCAACAATTTTCAACTGTTGCTCTTTATTCTCTTTTCCGCGCATTTTTATCGTTCTGTATTCCGTATTTCTCTCACCTATTTTTTCTTCATTCTCTCTCTCTCTCTCTCTCTCTCTCTCTCTCTCTC
>NW_012132523.1:0-2187 GCF_000143395.1 Atta cephalotes | reverse complement strand
TATATATATATATATATATATATATATAGTTATTATATTATATATATATATATATATATATATATATATATAGTATATATATAGTATATAGTAGTAGAGAGAGAGAGAGAGAGAGAGAGAGAGAGAGAGAGAGAAAGGATTGCTGTTGCACACACTTATTCAATATAATTCTGTACATTCTATATTATTCTATATATTAATTTGCTTTTTCGCAAAGCTTGATTCAATTGTTAGCAAAATCGATATATTGTAGTATAATATAATATAGTAAGTAACAAGCAATAGCTAATATTATCATTAATAGAATTATTTATACAATTATTATGAAATAAATGAAACTTTTATTTCATTATTTTCACATGCAATAAATGTTAATAATTAAACCATTATCGAGAGGTCGCGCACCAGCATGCGAACAAAGATAAAGTGAATTCAGGATTTTGGCGGGAAGAATTTTTTCCGGTAGAACTCTCATTTACCTACATAACATGGCTCTCTCTCATCGTATTTGTACCGACTTTCAATTGAGAACTAGCGACTCTACATGGGAATGCCAGGAACTTGCGCGCAAAAGCTTTCGCGGTGAGATGCAACTATTTACTATCGGAGAAGAGGGAGAAAGATGAGAGTATGTATAATAGTTTCTCCTTTCTCTATCTATGTAATACGTTATACATATATGTATATATAATCCACGCGATATAAACCGTGGTTTATGCTGCATCTCGAGTGCATCGTTATCTGCTCCGCCTCTACGATAATTTAATTGTTCGCCGGTGCTTGCAGAGCGACGTCATTTTCGCCAAGTTTGACTTATTACTTACCCCGTATGCCTCTGCTCTTTCCACATTAGACGCATAAATTATTATCGTCCGTTCGAGCAGAGTTCAAACGTTTACGCAACCTCAACGATACTATGTGTAATCGAATGATTTCATCACAGCTATGCTACGTGTACATAAATTTATTGTATTGATTATTAATGAAGTATCTCATTGTTTATTTTTGACAGTAATAATTGCATATAAGTGACTCAAGTGAATGTGCTTAGCGATTGAAAAATCAACAATATATTTGTATTATTATGATATTTGTTAATAATCAAGAAAGAGAGGGAGAGAAAGAGAAGATAATAAACTAAAAAGAAATTAAATTATTTTGTTTCAAAATAAGTATTAAAAACATATAATTTGATTGCAAAAAATATGTTTATTATTTTAATGGTCGCAAGCATAGTCATATTATATTTTCACTCATCATTTTGAGTAAGACGTAGTGTTTACATTTTTTCCAATTTTAAAAAATATTGTATTACTTACGCAAATATTTTTTACGTACATATAATATTTTTTTATGATTGTAAGAAATTGCAAATTAAATTTAAAAAATGTCAGTTCTTATTATTCAGTTCAGTCATTGAGCATTTATTTTATATAATTATACGCGCATCCATTATCTATTTATATAAATAACAACTGTCTAAATTATGTGTTTAATTTCTTTTTGCAAAGGATCGATAACAATTATTATATAGATATGTACAAATTTATTTGGAAGCTTTTAGCTTTGACAAGAAAAAAAAAATTTTTCTCGCATTTCCGAACGTAGTTCGGATCTATAGCCACTGACTCTATATAATCCAATAAATTTTCCGCACGAGTGAAAATCCGCGCGCCGTAAGAAAGACACACTCTTTCGGTAATTGTGCAACGCGCCAAGCGGAGCGTGATTTACTTCGTATACGCCCAGGGCGATTTTATATGGCGGCTAACGAAAGATAATTTATTGACGTTGCAATATCCATCGAACCGAAGTTCGGAAACTTTATTTATACGTGATGTAGGGTGCGGTCCACTTGACGCTACAAATGCTTCGAAGCTTTTGACTGACCAATCGGAAGAAAGAATTTTACTAATTGACCAATCAAAAAATCCTTCAAAGCATTTGTATCATCAAGTGGGCCATAGCTTATAACGTTCTATTTGATTTGGGAGCCACTGTGTGTTGCTCGGGTTATATACTTTCATCTTTTAGCTCTCTGTGTATTCGTCCATATTCCCCCTTCTTCTCTCCAACCCTACAGCCCGCTCCTCTTCGCTCTTCTTCCCGCCCTCGTCCCAGAGTTCTTCCAATAGTAGTTTCCCTTCTACTATAACCTTTCTACCGGTCGCCTTCTCTCTCTCTCTC
>NW_012132522.1:0-2187 GCF_000143395.1 Atta cephalotes | reverse complement strand
TTTACTAATTATTAATTACCTCTACTTACTAACTTATACTAATATATATATATATATATATATATATATATATATATGACGTGTTTAGTTCTACCTATCTATACTTATCATCCTACCTATACAGACTCTCCCTACCTATTGTTCATACTTATTGTCCTACCTATCCGTATTTTCATTTATTCGTGCCTATTCGCGGATATCTAACTTCACCCGTATACTCCTACCTATATTTTACTTCATAAATGTGCAATAACACCGTGAATATATAATATATGTTAATGGCTGCGTTCAAAGAAAGTAAATTTTCGATTGTTGTAAAATTCTTCAATACGATTGGTTCTTGCTTTTGGTTCCTCATGGATTTAAATATATGAACCAATTTAAATATATAAATATATAAACCAATTACATAGAAGAATTTTACAACAATTGCAAAGCTGCTTTCTCTGCTAAACGCAGCTAATGTCTAACCGTATATCCTATCGCGTATAATAAACTCAGGATAACTTAATCGCGATCATATTATAATAAATAAGCAATAAACAATAATATAATTAAAACAAGCTCTTTCAATCTTTCAAATACAAAAAAAATTAATAAAACAGGGCTAATATGAGTCAGCGCGGATAATTAAGTGCAAGTTTTGAGCAAGAGAGCAAGTTTTGTAGATTTTTTTAATCTACCAAACTTGCTCTCTTATTAATCCTGTTGTTTATTGGTTTTTTTTGTATTTTAAATAACTCAAAAAATATAAGAACTCGCAATTTGCGAGCAAATTACCCTCCCGAATATTCAGTTTACCTTTTACAAATTTAGATTGGTGGTGTCACACACCAACCTACATCTCAATGAGCAGAATGTCTATAATTGACGCATAAGACAACTTTAAGATATTTTTAAGAATTCTTTAAGAAACTTTCAGATATTTCATAAAGAATTCTGAAAGATATCTTAAAGTTTTCTTATGCGTCGATTTTAGACATTCTGCTCATTGGGCTCGTTAAGAGATTCTCTTCTTTCTTCTGGCCAGATTGAACTCACCTTTCGTTGCTCCTGACCAACATTCTGGCTTCATAAGCCAAAAATCGACAACAAGGAGAAACTCCTTTTTGCTGCTGATTAATATCGCCGGCAATAAGCGTAAGACTTTACGCTTTTGTATGATGCGCGAAACACGAACGCGTCGCGAAGAGGCCATCATATTAATAAAATAGATTAAATATTAATATAAACAATTATCATTAATAATAATAGTAGCAATTCTATTATAATATACAAATAAATTTCGCGTTTATTTTTCTATTCGCGTTTATTCAAAATCAAAAATATAAATATTCGACTAAATATAAATCTAAATTTTAAAAATCTTCATGTCAATAACGTTTTTATTTCAAGAGTCTCGAATATTACGAAATTAAATTAAATTGCTTAATATAAATTTTATAATATAATCAAAAAGACTTATTTAAAAATAAATGACTGAAAATTACTAAATTATCATCCGATAAAATTCAATTCCACGTATTTTTAACGATTCGAACGATTCGTTGCTGAATCTCATTTCAAAACATGCAGAGATGAGAAATTCAGATGAATGATGTAAGATCCGAAAGTGATAATTTTCCCTCACTTCAATAAATATATCCCTATTTTGTATATTACATATTTTGTATATTATATTAGATTAAAATCATTTTTTGAATAATTTTTTTGAATAATTTTTTATTTCAAAATTAAGTATTTTAAATCATGCAAAACTCTGAATGCAATTTTAAAATAGTTTTAAGATAAAATTCTTATATTTTTTGATATAATGTATATTGGATCTTACATCATGTTACTGCTTCAACTGGTATAAAATCCAATTACTATATATGGATAAGTTACAAAAGATTAGGCTGAAATAAGTGCATTGAAATAAATAATAATAATTAATAAACGTAAAATATCACAAAACAGCGAAATTAATAAATTATATGCTCTACATTACAATTTTTGTTATCATTTCATTAGTAAGATGTGTACAAATAAGAGTGAAAAAAGAAGGAATTTCTTAGAAAACAGTTCATATTATATATATATATATATATATCTACACATAATGTATAGATATTGCTTTTCTGCACTTACATAAAACTTAATCCTGAATGAATATTTGAGGATAGGATAGATAGGAAAAATAAGAAA
>NW_012132521.1:0-2190 GCF_000143395.1 Atta cephalotes | reverse complement strand
ATATATATATAGTGTGTGTGTGTGTGTGTGTGTGTGTGTGTGTGTGTGTGTGTGTGTGTGTACATATGCGTGTGTGTGTGTCTGTCAGTCTTTTTTGACGCCTCAACTATATCTTTTTATCGTAATATTGACTAAAAGTAAAGCATACATCCGGATTGTAAATTAGCTTTCTCAATTTCATTTGAATTGAGTTACATATGAGATCTATAGAGAGTGTGGCACGCCATTAATGAATTATTACCGATGTTAATAAAAAAAATATCCAAGTTTCTTCATAGATCACACTATGTCTAATATGTATTTCGAGTATACCGTTGCTATCAAACACACAAACTCTCTCTGAGTTGTCTGAAACCAGTGACTAATGGCGGTTTAGTCGGCGTCTTCTCTAGATCTTGAAGAGTCTCCATAAATACGACGCCGCACACAAAAGCTCCGAGTGCGGTCAGGAAGATTGCGAAAACGACTAGCATGCGGCCCTTATTTAAGTACAATTCTGGATCTCTGAGCAATACGTTTTGCAGGAGACAGATACCTGGTAGGATGAAAATAAACATCGCGGACAACGATCCTAATAAGTTGATGATTGGTGAGATGTCTGGCACCAGAATAGCGATGACTAACGACAGGATGAACCAAATCAACGTGATAATCACACGGATGTCAATTCGATCGAAACTCACATTGAAGATACTGAGAAGCGCGTCTCGGCCGCAATATAATACGATGGGATAGGTTGTAAAGTTTTTGATCGCGATTGCAATTATCGCTACAGTCACGACGGCACTCTTATCGGTATAGCCTTGCAGGATATCGCTTGGGACTTTGCCGCTACCGAACGTGGCGTAACCAAAATAACCGACGACACTGTACGTGCCGTAACATATCAGCATGCTGACGATGGCACACAGAGTGAACTTGCATAAATTACGATCCTTCATGCAGGCATAAGTCGGTATCGCTGTCATGTGACTCTGTAAAATATGCATACCTGTACATATGATTTAAATAATTTATGTGAGAGCGATTTAATAAAGATTACATTAAATTATTATTATATAAAGCATATAATGATTATACTGTTAATATAATATTTAATGTATAAAATATTAAATTCGTATTTAATCGAATAAAACATAGATTAAGAATTCGTACTTGATAAGCGAAGCAAACGATGGGTATTATCTGTAGAATTTCGTATCCATTATTTGGCCAGATTTTTATGGGTGATACAGTGTTGTTCTGCTCCCCGAAGCTTTTATAAATAATTAACCATACAACATAAATGATGGTTATACAACCAATGGAACTTGCATAACTTAGAATGTCCAGTCTTTTAAAAAAGCACAGTGGCAGTATAAATATACTGCAAGATAAAGCTGTCACGAATGGCCTGGATAAATACCTAAAAAATTAAATTTTTAAAATAAAGACAATCTGATGAGTTATATTTCTTTTTTTTATAATTACCACGTATGACAATAATCAAGACCATAATATGTGGCAAACACTCTATCGAACTGATCACCAACGATTATCAGAAACGTTAAGCAACAACCGAAGCTGTAAACAGCTACGCAGATTCCGCAGAAAGCAAGTGACTTGGAGCCACATAATCCAGCGAATGTATCTTGCATTGTATCGGTGCCTGTACTATTGCTACAACTGGCCAGTATCACCAAAGTAGCTGTGATAAATACAAGCAAGACAAGTTGAGCCACGGTACAAGTCCCTATCCCGCCAGCCTTATCGAAGGCCTGTGGGAAATTCAACAATCCAGCTCCCAATGTAGTGTTCACGATCAAAAAGATTGTTCCCAAGATGCCAGCACCTAACGTAACGTATAATAACAGATTGTCCAACAAATTTCTTTTCATTAACTTTCATTCTGTATGTACGTTTAAATCTGTAATCTTGATATATCTCGAATATAAATCAGATAAATCTTCAAGACACTCTCTTTAATTTAAATTAAAAAATTATTTAGTTTATATAGAAAATTTCATCTAAATCAATTAAAAGTAGAAAAAAGATAAAGATTGAGTGAGCAATATTATTTGATATTATATAATATTATTGATCATTCGAAGGTTGTACTTGTGCAATATATTACGTCAATTAAAAATCAAATATATGTGTACATATTAGGTGTGGGAAAAAGTTCGTGGCGTTTTCCCGTTAGATGGCATT
>NW_012132520.1:0-2187 GCF_000143395.1 Atta cephalotes | reverse complement strand
TTCTTCTCTCTCTTCTTCCTCCTTCCTCCTCCCCCTCCCTCCTCTCTCTCTCTCTCTCTCTCTCTCTCTCTCTCTCTCTCTCTCTCGCTCTGCTTCCCTCCAAGCGTCTATTTTTCACAATCAGATGTAAATAATAAATAAATATCTAGATTTTATCGATATTGAATTAAATTCAATCACGTAAATCATGATCGTTATCAATTCGATTATCATCCGTTTTTGTTATCTCGTGTTGAACGACAGTCGTAAATTTCAGTTGTAAATATTTCCACAATGATTTTTGGTCTCTTCACTAAGTAGCAGCGGTTTCTACGTCGCTAGCTCTGCTTTCCGGCTTAATTACGAGCTCATGGTTTATGACACGGAACAGGCGGGTCGACGTTCCTGACGTGTTACGACGCTTCGATAAACGCTTTGGCGTTTCGACCATAACGTGTTACATGCGGTCCTGATTGCACAAGTCAATACGCGAGTTCGTCAATACAGCCTCTCTTTCTTTCGATTTTCGATTGAGTCAAAGTCGTAAAGTTCGCTACACGGTGAGATTGGATATCTGTCGTCTAAAAATTTGTCTTGTTACATACAAAGACGTATTTTTCGTATTTAGATTATTTCGGATCTGACATTCTTATACATAAAAAATTTACTAAATTTTAATAAATATTTTTAATTTACATTTAGTAAATTAACTATTATTTAAACAAATATTTATTAAAAGTTGATATTTTTTTTATTGTAGGAATTTTAGATAGTACTTCTGCATCGGAAAATGTATTATGAGAATCGAGAATTGATAGTTTTTTTATATTTACAATTAGTTGTTAATAATTTTTAAAAATAATTTTTAAAATCATATCAGAAAATTTAACTTTTTGAAAAATTAAGATTCTATCAATTATATTCTAAAAATAATCTTACAGAAATCTAACATTAGCTATAATTAATTTATTGTTAGCAGACAGTAATTAATTAAATTTCAATATTAAATTGGTTAATATTAGATTTAGATTGGCTAGTTTTAAATTGGCTAGTTTTAAATTGGCTAGATTTTTTACATTAAATATATCTGTAAAAATAAATTCTAACTTTCTAGAAGATAGTTTTTTCATAGCGAAATTCTGCTCAATTTAAGAATTATATCGGTATATATTCATAATCAAAACGATATGAAAAGTGCAAGATCAAGAATTCCGCGCTTTATCGCGATGTAACCACGTGGGCGTGTATGATATCGGATGGGCGTCTGTGACACCGCTCGTGATTACTGTCATAAAAATTTATACGTGTGGTCCATCGGGCATCGGAGACGGTGTACGATACTCGTGTAATAAAGTGAAAACGACCGTCCGAGATTCGCGTAGGAAATAAATCGGTGGTGGACAAGAACTTCGAGGAAGATCGCTCTTTCGTACTTCTCAGTCACCCGTTGAGCCCGTCCGGAGGTCGCGTATATCGCGAAAGTCTTCTGGAAACGATCCCGCAAGTCGTAAACAACCCCGGAGCTCGTCTAGCCTTCCAGATATATGATACGTAATATTTTTGTGCGTGACAGATCCCACGGGCATTTCTACGGCCATCGACCGGGTCTATACGCATCGCGCTTGCACGCAACGGTGTCTCCGCGTCGCTTCTCAATCCGAACAGAAGACGAGATTATTCCTGTCGCACGCAAAGGAAATGATCTAGAAATAATTTTAGGCACATGCTTCGAAGCTGTCATTCATTCTCATATAACAAAATATAAAAAAATCATTGAATACGAACACTGTCAGTGACATACGAATAAATTATATAATTGAATAATTGAATAATGATTATATGAATTAATAAATTCGTTTATGTCTGTTTTGATACCATGGAGAATAGTCGAGCACCGAAAAGACGTGGGGTACTAAACTTAAGAAACGGCTTGGTCACAGGAGAGTAAACAGGAAACGGCTGCCGTCGCGGCAGTATATGCCGGTAACAAGATATTGACACTGGCCGATAATGGCTGTTGGGCTAGCTGACGGGCGCAACTTGGCCGAAAAGCCGAGCGGCGACTTGAGAAAATGGGGTTGAAATTGGTGAGAAGCCTCTCTCTTCCTTTCTTTTCCTCTCTTTCTCTTTCTCTCTCTCTCTCTCTCTCTCTCTCTCTCTCTCTCTCTCTCTCTCTCGTCTCGTCGTCGTACGTCGTACGTCGTACGT
>NW_012132519.1:0-2189 GCF_000143395.1 Atta cephalotes | reverse complement strand
CATCTCTCTCTCTCTCTCTCTCTCTCTCTCTCTCTCGTATTGTATTGTTTTATTTTTTTTAAATTTCTTTGTTGCTTCGATATTATCTATGAAATAATCGATGTAATATTATGTACATTCTTTCTTGCAAGTCTCGTTAATTTGTGACCCTTCAATCGGCACCGGTAACTACTGTTAATGGATCTCGCGCGATTAGTACGGTAGGACGGTCTCGTTAATTCGAATTAACTAAGCATCCATTTACTTTGGTAACAATACACTTTGTACACTCGATAAAGCATTCTTCTCGGACGCCAGTCGACTCGATGCGCGCCGTTATTACTCACATCGTCGATGGAGCGAGCAGCCCTTTCAAGAGCGCCGGATCATGCTTTCTAGAAGTCAAGTGATATCCGATTCAATTACGTCGAAGTGACGGACCATCGCCCTACGTCATCCCTGACTTTTTATTCCGACAAAAGCATTACATTGTATCCACTTGAATACAATTATTATTGACAGAGAACAAGTGACGTTGAAGTTTTATTTCGTTTTATTTCTCTCAATACTTAATACAGAAATGTATTTATATGTACTATATTTATAATTTAAAATTTTACATAATTTGAATAAAGAGATATTATTTGTTACATAAGTGTCTGCCATCCATTTCTTGATACTAATTAATTCTTTAATAAGGGCAATCATGCTATTAAATTAAAAGAATTTTTCATAACTTAAAATTATAATAATTTTATAAAATTTCTCTTTCAACGTTACAGAACACTTACGTATAAGTGGAAACAGCAGCCACAATTACAGAAACAAAAATAAATTCCGATATTGTTGTGAAAAAAATAATAGAAACTATCCTATCGATCTCCCTCGCTCTCTCCCCCTCTCCGCGTCCGAATCGCGACGCATCTTTACCACGAATGATTTGTTTCGCCCCGAACTCTCGGGTGGATAAAACGGCCCATGACCGCGTGCGCGCGCGGGGGGTCGCTCACCCCGTATAAATCGAGCAATCGAGCGCACCAGCCTCGCACCCGGACTTCCGTTCGCCGATAACGAATATTACGAATGGCCGGACGGTGTCTCGTTTTTGATCGCTCCTCTTTTTTGAAACGCTGCGTCGCGCGCGCTCACGCCGATACGGTCACCTGCCGCTGATTTACATCGACACGGTGCGGGCGGACGCATCAATTTGCCGTGCCGATACTTCGTCTAATCGGACATCGCAGCGTTATCCGCGACGGCGCGGGCGGATGCCGCGTGCGCACATGCATGGATGATTGTGTGTGGAGGCGGTATCGATATATACGCATTATCCGGAGCGATTTCGCTCGCATACACCACCCGCGACATGCGTGTCACTTGTTCACTCTAAATCGGCTGATTAAATTATGGTCCTTTCCGTCCCTCTCCTCGCCGCCCTCACCGCGACATGCTACAAAGATTAATCCAGAATCCGTTTGCATAACGGAGGATGATACCTTCGACAGATATGACCACGTGCCGAAGACAAATAGTCCTTTGATAGACGTAATGCGTAAACGACTCGACAAGTGGATGTCTCTTTCAGAATTGTTGAATTCACAAATTCCTCACATCTTAAAATTTCATAACTTTATCTGATTTTCAAACAAAATTTCATAACCTTCTTTGACTTCAATATTCTCTAAATTCGAATCAATGGATAATCACTGATTACCCATACGTACTTGACTAGGTAATCAGTGAAATTCAACTATAAAAAAAATTTGAGCATTTATATATATATATATATATATATATATATATGTATACATATATTATATACTACATTATATTATATATGAATATTCGCACGTAGTTCTATACACATGGAATTCATACTATACAGTAAAATAAAGCTGATTAAGTTACGAATCTCATGTCTCATTTTTTAATTAAATTTTGTTATGAATTTATTGATTACCAGTGACATACTTGGAACTAATATCACTGATTATCCATTGATTCAGAATTAGAGAGTAATATTTTAAAATTAAATATTTTACTAAGAAATCAATTTAACACATATGTAAATTACTATTAACGTTACTGACACTGTTTAGATTTTTAATTAAATTGTAATATTCTAAAAACTGTGTAAGTGTGATATATATATATATATATAGTATATTAATATATATATATATATATATATATATATATATATATATATA
>NW_012132518.1:0-2194 GCF_000143395.1 Atta cephalotes | reverse complement strand
TATATATATATATATATATATATATATATATATATATATATTTGCAATTTTATTCTGTTATTTTTATATCTACTTTACATTCATATCTTGACGATCAATTAAATCTAACATAATTTAATTTTTTATCTAAATTTAAATTTCTAACTAAACAAATTAATTCATTGATTTGTAATATTATAAATTTAGACGATCCCTTTGAGTATATCGACCAGGAATCGTTCGATATTTATATTAGGAGCCATCAATTCTTGAAGTATTATAGAGAAACTTGCAAGGATTTTTTACAATCACCTGCAACAAAGAAATTTCGCTTCGAGTGTCAAAAGGCGATCAATATTCCTGTAAACGCGATTTCTGGTGTAAGCGAGCAACACTTGAGAGACAAATATGACAGACTGCAGAATCTTTTGACTGGACAATTGTTACCTAATGTCACACATCATCCACAAGGAGTAATTTTCTGTAAAAACCATCTGGCGAAAAAGATAGTCGTATGTATCTTTTTAAAATTTATAACTACAGGACAATATATTTATGAGTTGATTATGATCAACTGTTTTTTTTTTAATTTAGAAGCCAAAATTTATTGAATAAAAATTAAATTATGTAAAAGTTAATCTAAATTTCTTTTCTTCTTTATAAATAAATTCTTTTGTTATTAGATTAAATATATTTTATTATTTATAAAGAAATTTGCAATCAATATTGTATGAATTCTTAGGGCCAAGGAGAGACTTTGGTGTCTAGCAAACCAGAAATGGCATTCCCTGTGGCGATGATTGTTGTGGCTCTTTGGAACGAACATCCAGACTTTGGCGAACTATTTCTGGCACATCTTCACGAAGCATGTCCATTCACCATACCAATTTTTCTGCAGCAACAAGAGGGTCAGTCCAATGAGGATTATTACAAATCTCTTGGCTGCAAATATTCTGAAGATGGTACCGTCGAAAAGCAAGACAAATTCCTAAAGAGGATGTCGGGATTGATCAGATTGTATGCGTCGATTACCGTTACGAAACAGCGGAAGAATGTTACCAAAATTCATCCTTATGGTCTTCAACATTCTTGGAGATGGCTGGCAGCCGTTTTGAATATTGGTAGGAAAATTACATATAATAAAATGTAAACATTAATGTTCTGCATTAAAAATAAATTGCTAGAATAAAAATATTTAAAAAATATATAAAAGCAAGATGTGTAGAAAAACAGAAGTAAAATCTTTACAATATACAAAGTTATAAATATCATACAAGAAAAATTTATATTTTTATTTTTCAGAACCACGAGCCGATATTTGTGATTTGTGCGCGACTTTGATACTGGATATGCTCGAGGTCGCCGGTAATGTGCTGTGGACTGCCTACCCGAAACAGTTTTATAAGTTGCTGACGTTGTTGATGGAACAGTATTTTCCGCGAATGCGTCATGTCGCGGGCGGTGGTGGTGGGCCTTTAGTACGACTGGAGGAATTTCTAAACAACGCCCTGTCAACTGGTTTCATTCGTCTCGCTGATGGGATACTTCCGCCAAACTTTTTGTGATCTTCCGTGAGATCATCCCGACGACGTAGTGATTTAAATGTAGGCTAAAATTTACTACGAATCTAGTGAAGTCTAAGAAATATATTTGAATTGTTTCGAACATATGAAAGTATTGATGAATGGAAGTTTCAAATTGTTTCAAGTTTCTTGAAGCAAGACGATTTTACATATTTTGAAAAAAAATTAAGTTTCAGAAAAAAAATTAAATTTAAAAAATTCAATTATACAAAAAAAAATGAAAATCACTAAACGAATTTTTCAATTCAAAAATTATGAAAAATTTGACGAGTTCCATATTTGTTAAAATTTATTATTTTTCACAAATTTATCAAAATTTATGAAAAATATGAATTTCAAATAATGAACTGATGAAACAATTCTAAATTTTAGTTGCAAGCAGAATTATTTGGAAAGAAAAAAAGTTGAGTTATTCATCGGAATGTAAACCTCACCGAATTGTTTATACCCTATTATTTATATCGTGAGTTCTAAACGAATTTTACAATTTACAAAGCGGATTTTGATAGTACTTTATGCACTATATGAATCGATTTGGAATAATTTGGAAAGTATGTTACCACAGAAAAGAGCAAAAAATCGGATGAGAGAGAGAGAGAGAGAGAGAGAGAGAGAGAGAGAGAGAGAGAGTA
>NW_012132517.1:0-2193 GCF_000143395.1 Atta cephalotes | reverse complement strand
GAGAGAGAGAGAGATGCATCGAGATACGAGAAGAGAGATTGCCGAAGGGAGCAAAGTTAGAACAACAAGTCCACCTAACCAACCAACCAACCAACCAACCAACCAACCAACAAACCAGCCGTGCAGCCAACCAGACAGCTTTCCTGCCACCTAGTTGATTCGCTAACTGTGCAGCTTGCATGGGGCTAAGTTTACCTTGCACAACTTTCACGTGTCGCGAGAAGCTTGTTTGCAAAATTCGAATTCGACGTTCCATCATAGAGCTATAGTCCTCAACATGGATGCTAAGCACGATTCAACATGGTACTTGTCACTTAAGTTGTAATAGTATCTAAGCAACACAATATCAATAATTTATGAAATATAATTTTAAGATATGTAAATTTGTATTAATAAAAAACTCTTTTTGTATATAAATATCTTAAATATTTTTTATCCAATCTAGTTGTACAATTTAAAATAATTTATATACATATATATAGATAGTTTTATTATGAATCAATTCATATTATTAAAAAATTCTTTGACAAATAATTCATCTTTGTAATGTTTTTTAAAAGATAATAATAAATTAAGTAATTAGATTTACTTCATTGCAATTTCCTCTAATTCATCGAGAATTTTATCATTTATTATTTCTATTATCATACTATTATTATACTGATATATACGTGTAGAAATTTCCTACTCAAATATAAAGAAGACGTAAATTAATCGTGATTAGCATCGACCGTCTAAAAGCGAATCTGAGCTGACGCATTGGGAACTCAATGGGAACGATAAGAAAGGACTACCACGAAGGGCCGTTTCCATTGGCGCGCAACATCCGTGATAGCATCGGCTTGCAAGTTCCGGCCAAGACTAAGGTAGCGCCCACCCACACCGGATCGACGCATGCATCGGTGTTGTTGAAGCTCGCGGTGCATAGGAGCAGCACAGCCACGCAAGCAACACGGTAATAAAGTTTATTGCGAGAATGCATTAGATCGAATACGTTATACATCCAGCGCACCAGCTGCAGAGGGTGCGAGGTAGGTAGGTTGAGTATTCAGTGCTCAATAAACTCAACCTGGTGTACTCGGGAGTTAACGCAACTCGGCTCTAAACACACGCTAAGCCGCGTGTCTTGAAGCAATCCCACTTCCTTCACCTATTTTCGTCTCCGCCTTCTTCGTAACGGTAGCCTCTTTAAGAAACTTTGTACGCTAATATGGCTTTAATAAGATCACTATGCTTACTTTTTCTAATAAATAATTATGAGTAAATTACAATAACAAAACTTGGATCCAACTTGGGACAAAAAATTGAATCGAAGATTCAAAATTTCAGTCAAAGGACATATTGATCCTCTATATGTATAACTAAAAATATAAATTATTTTTAAATTCATAAATTATTGAAAAAAATTTATAAGAAAAAATCAAAAGAGATAAAATAAAAAAATAATAAATTTTCCTGTTAGCAATAATGGATAATACTTTTAATTAATAAAGAAACATATAGACAAATAAATTATATAAATCATGCTTCTGAATAAAATATTAGAAAATTGTGTAGTGAGTGCAACCGTTATGTCTAATCTCAGAAAATTTCCGATGATACAAAAATATATCACAATGAAAATAAACATTGCAATTTATCTGGATCCTTAAACGCAACGCCGACCAGTTTGGAGAATTTGTAGGAATGTCCGCGAATCCCGCTGATAAATCGTCGCGAGTCGAAGTCACTACCGTATAAGAGCGGCGTCTATCTCCAAATATAGCGATAACCTCGGAATGGCACAACCTCCTGATGGTGGATCGGGCGCGACGATGGTGGATATATCGAGCGGGATTCCCGCGACACGAGAATTCGAAAGACGGCATTCGCGAAGCGGCAGAATTCGCGAAGGGCGCGGCGGAAAAAGGAATGGGAATGGCGGATATGTGTGAGAGGCACAGAACGCGCTCCGTGGCGTCGGAGTAGATGTAGTTAGGTACTATGTCGGGGCATAATAGAATAGATAGCGGATAGGCGGAAGGCCGGGGCCCGCCGCTGCTTCGGGAATACTTTACCGAGCGTATAAACGCTATTTATGGCTGTATAAACCAGCGATAGGGGATATATAATACAGTCACACACCTACGTTCCAACCCTCTCCGCCTTCTAACTCGGGCTCTCTCTCTCTCTCTCTCTCTCTCTCTCTCCTCC
>NW_012132516.1:0-2192 GCF_000143395.1 Atta cephalotes | reverse complement strand
TCGTCTCTCTTCTCTCTCTCTCTCTCTCTCTCTCTCTCTCTCTCTCTCGAAGCTGAGATCTATATAGGTCCGAAAACAGCCCTCGTGCCCCGTCCGTATGCGGACGCGAAATTGCCTGGCAGTTCGTCGTTCGTCTCGCAAATTTCCCAAATTTGTCTGCTTTTGACGGGCAACGGTAATGGCTAAAAGATTCTAAATTTTTATATCCAGCGTATTTCTGTCGTGTATGGTTTGCCTTTTAAAAGTGTTCAATCGATTATTCTTATTCAACGAATTGTTCGTTCATCTTCCTATGTAAGTAATTGAATAATTAAGATCTTTCCGATTGCTGCACTATTTTTACTTTTGTGATTACGAATTATTCGATGTTTACTTCGATTAATTTGACTTTGATACATTTATATTGTTATGGCATAGAAGAAAATATTATACAAAATAAGAAATTATGTATCTTATTGAGTGATAATTTCATTTTTTACTTTTATATAATAAATGATATTGAATGATTCACTCTGAACTATTAATAAAGTAATATCACACAAACATTTTTAATCGATATCAATTTTGCATAATATTTGTTAAATTTTCATTCATTGTTACATTAAGTACAATTTTTTACTAACTGTATTCAGCTTTTATTAATGTAAATATATACATTATTGTGTAGTGTTTAATAATAATTTAATAACATAATAATAATTTAATTGTATTTAACAACACCACATATGTAGTATTTAATGAAAATGGTATATTATGCTTCATGTTGCAAGGAATCGCTCGAAATCTGTTATGAATGCCATTCTGTAACGGCAAGCACCGTGGAATCACGCGATCCATAACGACTCAACGAATAGCGCGAACGTGAACTGTGCGACGAGTAATTAACGCATCGCCCGATCCGACAGGTCTGACGTGTACATTTAGGAATGGAATTCGCGGCGGAAGCAACCGCTTGGCACCTCGACCGGTGTTCGCTAGGAAAAACGACGAGTTCTCAACGAAGGAAGAAGGACAACGAAGAGGGCTTTACGGTCGTTTGAGCGTTACTCGTGAAAGAAAAGCGTCGTACGTTACGCGTGTGCTTTCTGTTGTAGTGCCGCTCCGCTCCGATCCCCTCAACCTTGGGTGCCGGGGTTTTTTTTTTTTCCGTTCCTCCGACGAAGAGAGAGATCGGTATCCACGATTATATTATAAATATACATGTAACTCGGCGAGTTCCCCGACAGTGCTGTCTGTATATCTCAGCGATCGTCCGCCTATCTATATGTCTGCGTAGCCGACACAACGTTTGCGGTGTGTATTTGTGTTGGTTCGTAGCCGCCTAGCCGGTACCATATCTGCCTCTACGTTCACCGATATATTCTAGGAGGCATATATTCGACGAGCAAAGCCGACTGCGCAACCTTTCTCTTATCGCTCTTTGTCTCCTTCCGTTCTTTCTCTCTCCCTCGCTCAGCGTTGCTCGCTCGCGGGTCCGTCGCGCGCACGGGGCATTAAATACAATAAAGACATTCTCAATGGGAATTAATCGGGTATCTACCTATCTACCGTTCACTCTCGGCGTATTGTTGCGTCGTGCCGCCAGTACAACATTGGTGTACAGGCCCGATCGGCCCGATCGGCCCGATGCCCATGCCGTGACGCCGCGCTGGAGCGTGCGCAACCCGTCTCGTTTCTTCCTCCATTCTCTCTCCTTTTCTTTTGCTCCCCCGCTTCACTTTTTTTCTTTCACCGCTATCAACTGAATAGAGATATTCCGTGGCAGAATAATATCACGAATCATGTTTTTAGCGGGCGGAACGCTTCGCCGCATCCTTGATATCGTTACGCTGGCGTCCGTGTCGCGTCGCGTTGCGTCGACATCGGCATTTTTTTTACTACCCAGCACGCGATGAGTGTCTAACGAACTTGTACGTAACTTTTTCTCCAGTTAGCTAGAACGAGGAGTATCTCGGTCTGTGAATTTATTTCGCATCCATCGTCTTATAATTAGACAAATATACATAAAAAGTGTCTCTCGCTATAGAATTGAGTTTTTTCAGGCATTTAAAAAAATTATATAATATAAAATTATATATAAAATAGCGTATATCTTGGTAAATAAAAATTTTAAAAAAATTTTGCAACACGATTATTCGATATTTATATATAAGGGTTTTTTATATATATATATATATATATATATATATATA
>NW_012132515.1:0-2197 GCF_000143395.1 Atta cephalotes | reverse complement strand
CCTTCTTCATTGCAGATATTAAGTTTCAGGAAAGAATTATATTTGCAATTATATCTGCAATTATATCAGATCAATGAAGATTTAATTATTATTCTTTATTTAAGAAAACAATAATAAAAAATTAACTTTTGATTAGTTGCATGATTTATGTTTTATTTTGAATAAGAAAATATTTAAATATTTAGTTCTCTACACAAGGTATCCCAAAATTTGTGACTCAAAATAATATAGCAAGATAATTCTCGAAAAATTAAGTAAAAAAGTTATTTGTTTTTTTATTTGAAGCAGTATTTTTTGAGATAATAAAGGTTTATAAATGTGACTAATTACAGATTAAGGCTACCCTGATGAAAATTTTTCTCATTTTTATATGAAAATTTTTCAATTTTTATATGAATTGGAACATTTTTCAGAAATACTCATAAATATTCAGAAAGTTTATATCTTCTCTCAGAACTTCTCATACAAGTGAATTCTGAAATATTCTGAAATTTCTCATCTCATAATTTTTAAAAGTATTTTTAAATTTTTTAGATTTTGTAACATTTCATCAGAAATTATATTTACAAAAAAATCTTAAAAAGTCTTACAATATTTCATAATTAACATACATACAAAATTCTGAAAAAAGATGTAGATTTTCTGAGAAATGTTCCAATTCATATAAAAAATGTAACAAAGTTATAAAATTATAGAAAAATTCTGAAAAATTATACAGAAATTCTAAAAAATTGTATGAAAAATTCTGAGAAAAATTTTCACAGGACAGCCTTAATCTGAAATTGGTCATATTTATAAACCTTTATTATCTCAAAAAATACTGCTTCAAATAAAAAAACAAATAACTTTTTTACTTAATTTTTCGAGAATTATCTTGAGTCACATTATTTTGAGTCACGAATTTTGGGACCCGAATTTTTACCTTGTGTAGAGATTTGTACGGTCTTAATGCTTCGAAGCTTTTGATTGACCAAAAAATGCTTCTAAGTATTTGTAATGGTAAATAAAAACCTCGCACCCTATGTATTTTAGATGTCCATATCTCGTGTGCGATATTATTAATGAATGCTGATGAGCGCATCCTTCAGCATATTTACTTATACTCATCGCCTAAATATAGTATATAATTGGCCATATTAAAACTTATATCTTAGAAAATATTGCTTAAAATAAAAATTTGCAAATAACTTTTTTTACTTAATTTTTCGGAAAATTTCTTGTTATAGTATTTCGAGTTTTGAGATATCCTGTGTAATGATATTTATAACTTATATATATAGATGAGTATTTTGATAATTAATAATAATTTATACCTGAACTTTCTTTTCGTTTGCGCTTCTTATTGGAGATTTTCAACAATTTTGAATTTCTCTTTATATCTGTTTGTTGATTTTTATTCAGTGTTTTTGGCACAGAAGAAACAATATTATTAGAATTCAATACATTTGACTTTCTCGAATCTTGTGGCAATTTTTCTCGTACCATAATAATACTGATATTTTTAATATTTACTAATAAATAAAATAATGTATAATATATGTGTGCGATTAAAATAAATTTTTTTTTATATATTTTATATCTCATCTTATTTTTTTACACATGTACATTATTTCTATTAGGAATTTATTAAGGAAACTTTACAATTAAATATATAAAATATAATATTCTTACTTAAAGAAGAAAATTACTTACTGATCTTATAAGGTTTCTTTTTTTTACCAGTAGCAAAAATGCAAGATGTGGTACCCACTTCTTTGCATACAATTCTGTATTTACTTTCATTGAATTTTATCGATTTCTCTTTTAATGTCAGTACTTGCCCTTGCAAATTGCTTTGCAGTACCTATAGAATAATTTAAAGATTAACTTTGACAGATCTAAAAAAAAAATTTTTTATGAAATCATTATATTGTTTTTATTCTTATATTAAACAAGCGTTTCCATTTTGAAAAATAAATTTATTTACTGCACAATTATATATAATTGAATACTAATCAATTAG
Organism: Atta cephalotes; assembly: GCF_000143395.1. Lineage (NCBI taxonomy): Eukaryota > Metazoa > Arthropoda > Insecta > Hymenoptera > Formicidae > Atta > Atta cephalotes. The sequence continues at coordinate 195 of NW_012132515.1, read as the reverse complement.
TATTCAACTTTTTATTTTCACTGATTAATAGAAAATTAAGACTGAGATACTACTGTGATCAAAGAAATCGTATTTATAGAGATAATTGACAATATATATGGCATTTCTTTAGTGATTTCTAAATCATGAATTAATAAATTTTTTTAATTAATATAGATATATATATATATATATATATATATATATATATATATA
>NW_012132514.1:0-2194 GCF_000143395.1 Atta cephalotes | reverse complement strand
TTAAAGTTGTTTTAAATGTGAAAGGATATCTAAAATAAAATAGTATCCAAAGCACCGAAAGAAAATCTCACGAATGGACTCAACTTATTCTGATCTCTAATATTTCATTTATCATATCACCTTCTTATTCAATAACATTGACCGTTCGAGTTTCAAGATATTGATTTATTATATATGATGCGTATAAACCTGATAACTCATGTCCACAATATCATGCGCTGTAGAGATATAGAATATTCAAAACCATTAAATGAATATCTTTTTTATTATGATTAGTATCTTACTATTTCATTTAATATATGCACGGAAAGATTATAATATACTGTTGATGAATCCTTTAAAAATTTAATTCTTCTTCATTTATTATGCTGCAAGAAAGTTACAGCACTTGGGTGCGAGATATTACGTATAGTCGCTCAAATAATAACAGCCACGAGTAAAAATACAATTGAAAAAAAATGAAGTGTAATCAGCAAAAAGCGTGACTCGCATTTATTGGAGAGCACGGTACTTTAATGAACTTCGATTGCGCATAGTAAGCGTATCGGCTTGGATGTTTTATACGAGTTTTTATCAAAATTGTGGCTTTTATAAAAAGAAAAGAAAGCGCACAATTGCATGCTGAATTAATTAAATTCACATCTTGTAACAGCTTTTTCCATGAATTATACTGCTTGAGAAGATCTCGATTATGTGACTAACGTACGATATCGGATATTATCTCGCGCAATTTCATCAGCGTAAATCGAGCATCGTCATTGCATAAAAAATCGTAGTAAATCACTCTGTATCGGATATAAAGTGGTACAGCATGAAGTCGACAGCGATTGATAGCGTGTCGACATAATTGTTCGATTGACTTCGAATATAGTATAATAGGAATAATAATCTCAAATTTTTGTGATATTGTATATAAATATTTAACTCAACTTCAGATAGAGCTGTACATATATAAATATTTATTTTTATTTAAAACATTGATAGCGTTATTGTAAAAAGTTATGTTACTTGAATATTTGTATTTATAATTTTTATAAATCTTTATAAAAATCCAGCGTTCAAAGAGAGTTAAAAGATATACGATTAAAAGAATCTGCATTGTATATTATAATACATAAATATTATTTATAAATAATAAATTCAAAAAGAATATATATATAATTTAAACGTTATATCAAAACTAATAAATGCAATTTATGCGGAAAGGACAGTTTTGCTGAAATTTATCTAAAAATTTAAATGTAAATCTGAAAATCATTTTATTGGATTATTAAAATAATTGTACACAAGACGCTTTAAATTGCTAAATATTAATATGTTAAAACTTTTTGTAGTATTGCTTATTATGCTTGAGATGCCATATAATTATTTCGATGGTCTAACAAAATTATTTTCAGATTTACGATTTTCAGATCTCATACATCTAGGTAAAATTTTAGATATTTAAATAAAATCGTTCTTTCCGTAACAAACATAAAAAGTGTATTTGTATTTAAGTATCGTATATCTGAATCTATTATGTGAATAAGAGTGATTAAGAGTTTAATGAAATAAAGAATTGTTAAATTTATAATATAATAGAAATACAGTTTTACATTTATTGAGCTATCGTTATACCGTTTAACCCGACGACTTTCACTCTTCTTACTAAGATAAAAGCAACTGAAAGAGTCGTGCAACTGAAAATCTAACGGGTATTGGCCGCGAAACAGATTCCAGGCTTCATTGCAAGTGAATTCCATCCGATTCCTCGTCTTTGATGTTTTTGGCGAGCGAAGAAACGGATCCTCTTTTCTACAGGTGAGATGAAATCCAATTCTCTATTTGTCCAAGTAATCTAGATTGGGAGAGAGAGAAGGTGAGAAAATCCAACGAAAGGAGATGATGCGCTATCGTCTCTGTAAATAACTCGGACTCTTGGGTATCGCCGCGTATGCGAACTATGCCAACTATTCTGAGCTCCGTCGAAAACAGTATGATACGATCTTTGCGATCGACTCTGCCATTTTTTCCCTTCTTCTCGAGAAATATTCGTAGTACGTAGATACCAACAAAATTTTGCCTAGGTAAGATGAATTTTCTACATAGAATATTCGTCCGCGATGTTCTCGACTTCATCTATAGATTCTTTAAAGAATGTGAAGCTGATTTTCCCTCGTCAAAAATTCTATTGCTTATTCTCTCTCTCTCTCTC
>NW_012132513.1:0-2194 GCF_000143395.1 Atta cephalotes | reverse complement strand
ATATATATATATANANANANATCTTATATACTTTTTAGATTGTATTTTTTACTTTTTAGATTGTTTTATTTTCATCGATTTAAATTTATTGATTTATATTCAATTGATCTAAAAATAGGTCTTATATTAATTTTATTTAATGAAAGAACAGATTAAAGTGCTGATCAGACACTGTCCTCAAAAACAGAAGAGAGTATGTGGAGCACGTTGTCTTCTTTAAGTATTTAGGAAAATCTGATCGCGCGCAACAGGTTGATCGATATCGCTTACTGCCGTCTACCGAATTATAAATAGGCCTTATTTAGCGTTTTAACGAAATGAATTCAAAACGAGGCAATCGAATTCGCTAACGAATTTCTATTAGCTCAACCGTCGCGTCGTCCGACTCGTCGTATTGCTGTGTCGCCACCATGATATTTTATCATAAAGTATCAAATTTTGAAGAACGGGAATTATCACAAAAGTTTAATCATTGTTTATTCATCATTGGATATTAGCGCGATAGCGAGCAATCGAAAATGGTTGATTTACTTCATTCTCTATCGCCAGATCTTTCGGAATACATATTTTATTTTATAAAACATTTCATGGTTGATATTTATAAAATAGGATATTAATTCACAATATATCTACGAGTATATCTACTTACCTGTGAGTAAAATGAAAAGCTATTGTAGCTTTTCATACTTTTAATTAAAGCGAATAATTGTGCTCGCTCTCCGCGGATCATCAAATGAAATTATTTGCTCGCATTTAAGCGCATCTTCTACCTTCGAATTTCTCTTTACCAGACGATTACGCTGTAAAATCCGCTTCTCGCGCCTGATTAACACGGGCAACTGCGGATTCCCTTCCGACGTGTAATTTCGAGCCCCAAATCGTCATTTACCCGCACGATTACGCTAAGTGAACCGGTTCTCCGAGCGTCTCCTCGGATCAGAAAAACCGCGCGCTCTGGAGGCTTTCTGTATTAATGATAACGCGAGAATTCACGCGAAGATATCACCTGGGTGTAATTTCGCGTGGATAACTGGATGGCTGGATGACTCGACTCGTTTATACATGGCTTTGAGATCGTCGGCGAATTCGTGATCCCGCCAATAAACGCTGATAATTTCATCTTTAGCGTTTCTTCTCAAATATTTCGTTTCTCGCTTGCTCTCTTTCATCTCGAAAGGCGGATGAGCATGTTTATTGGAGCGATGAGTACCCATTACTTCGTCGGTATTTGCATAGCGGGGACCAACAGAGTAAGAAGAAGAGGAAGGAGGTCAGAGTCGTAGCGCCGCGCCGCTCTGTCGACTATGTGTTTTCGGATTATAAGCTGTTGCAACCGTATTTACGATGAGGATCCAACCGTCTGTGATAAGGGATTGCATAAGTTTAGCGCAGTAGCGAGGCGTCACTTAATCCGTTCCATATAAACGGTCCACGTGGCTCAACAACGCCGCGCCGTTTAAAATCAGTATAAAGTTTATTTCAAGCCTATGAATGATATCTTTTAGCCTCTTTTGAAGCGTCTTGATCAATCATGCAACTTGATTCGTACATATTCCATGTAAATGTCATGTATAATCTAAAACTATTAAATTCAATCCTAAATTGATAAGCACGTGATTGAAATTATATTATATTATCTCTGAAAAGTATTTGAGATAGATAATCGGACACCCAGAAAAAAATATAGGAGTCTGTATACGCAATAGAAAAGAAAGCAACGAGTTGGCGCGTCGCATTGCCTCCTACTAGCGTAAGTAGCGTTCCCGGTTAAATTGGAATGGGCGATGGTTCGTTAAGCAGAGCAGTTTTTCAGAGTTCGCTTGGAGAAGTTTTTCGAGGCAGCTGCAGGGCGAGAAAGAGATCGGTGAAAAGGGGCATCTCCTGTTTGCCAGTCTTCCACTTCTACTCTTTCCGAGTGCTCTCTTATACTTACTTTATCTTCGTTTATTCTCTTTTCTTGTTTCTACATTCTTTCTTTCTTCGCTATACTTCGTCTCTCTGCCCGTTCCATGGCTACTCGACATATGGATGCATACGAAGAACTCTTCCTTCGCGCAAAAGGCTTCGGGAATCGTCTTCGAGATTCGCTTCTCCCGTTAAACGAATGAGAGATTTTGCATATCGCATATCAAGTCAGTTCTTTCTCCTCTCCCTCCCTCTCTCTCTCTCTCTCTCTCTCTCTCTCTCTCTCTCT
>NW_012132512.1:0-2195 GCF_000143395.1 Atta cephalotes | reverse complement strand
TTTAACGGGTAACGTTAACGGTACCCGTTAACGGGTAACGTTTTTACCGTTAACGTTTACGGTAAACGTTACGGTAACGTAGTACCGGTACGTANANNANGAGAGAGAGAGAGAGAGAAGAGACACGAGTCTTCTTCCACAGAATCCTTTTTTTGCTCTCACCTGGCGAACATGTAGCGTCCGGTATATGCATCGTGTTATACATTGGAATCCTTCAACGACGGCAATTCAGCCCCCTCATTGCAACGTCGTCGCTGCAGCGGCGATGAAACAACCGGTTATAAATCACACGAAGAGTTAGGATCGTCACGAGGCGCATATTAATCCCAATATCAAAGCTCAACAAACTCGAGATGCCTAATAGCTGTTACATGAAAGTTGAAAAACTTAAAAAGAAGAGTCCTATTATCGTACTCCGCATTCAGCATTGAATGCAAATTCATCTTGATTAAAAAATAAAATTTTGTAAAATATGCATTATATTCAAACTCAAATGATGCAATTAGAAACTAATCCGAAATTTTTGTATATAGAGTGATTTTATTAAAGTTGCAAAATTTTGTAACATTGCTCATTATACTTGCGTCTTAATTACTTACATATTAGATGTGGGAAAAACGCCATGAATTTTTTTCCACACCTAATATTTTAATGGTCTAAAAAAATTATTTTTTGATCTGTGTCTAATAAGATTGTAAATACGTCAGCAAAAATCTTTCCGCGTAAAAAATTCTTTCAAATATAAAATTCCAAGTATAAAATTATTTGTACGATACTATTTAGTTTTATCAAAATAATTCTATATTTGAAAATGTTGCACAAATGTTACGAAAATTTTTGTAAAAATATCTTACATTACATTTAAAAATTTTACGAATCAAAACTATTAAAAATATGTTTCAGATAATAAATAAAATTCCTATCACAATAAATCCATCAAGATGTCTAATACTTGTTATTATATCGCTAAACAAGGAAAGTGAGTTAGAACGAAGAGAGCCCCAAACGTTTCTAATCATTATGCACGAAGCTGCTATAATTAATCACTCAGCTTTCGCGAATGGTAGACAGTGAGATCGTCATTAAAGCGATAGAAATGGATCGCCAATTCAAAAGAAATTTACTTAGTATAATAGTACTTAAGTACCATTTATTGTTATCGACGATGCGTTCCGTAAAGCATAATCTTACATTGCGGAACATCTTGCATTATGGAGGTCTTTATCGATTATGTTAAATAGCCTTGTCATATTATAGCGAACTCAAGAATCCTACATTAAAAAGCATGTTTCATTGCAGGCAATTAAAAATCTCGACGGCGATGAAATAAATCTATTTGTTTCCCGATCAAATAATTTCTCTCAGTTAAACAATAACTGCCAAAAGCGGTCAATATATATTTTATAATAATTTTTGTCAATTTGTTTTTCAGTTTATATTATACGTTATCTAATAAAAATCTTATTATAATCAACAATAACGATGCTTTTAAAGTTTTCGGATATTTTCTTCTTAGATGTGAAACATATTAGCTACTTAAAATATTGCACATGCCAATGGCAATAATAATGGATAAAGACACACGGCGATAACCCGTAAATCTTCTGATCATCTTTCAAAAAAATAATATTTTAAGTATTTGTAAACTTGATCTTTATTTATAAAAATTCTTTATCTGAGTACAATAAAATTATTCATTATCAGTCAGAAATTTTTGGCAGTTTTGTATATTTATTGAGATAATAAACAGAAAAATAAGTTCTAAAATTTGAGAAATGTGAAGCGTAATGTAGACTCTTCTTCCAGACATGAATTATAATGAAGAATCGAAAGAAATCCAGTCCGATCACACGATTCAATGGAAGCTCAGTTCTTGAAACTGTCAGCTGCCTTGAGGGAGTATTGGATCTTCCGATTGGACGCAACTTAAGTTCCATTAGAGATACGTAAAACCGTCAGGGTCTGTCTCGAAGAGTCAACGGAGAAACGGCAGTAAAGACACGATTTCACGTGCGGTACCTAACCATGATTTTTTGTTTTTATCGCGGGAGAGAGAGAGAGAGAGAGAGAGAGAGAGAGAGAGAGAGAGAGTACGACCTACCTACTAACCAAACAAAACTAAACGAACGAACGTACGTTTAGTTAGTATTACTAGTTCGTTCGTTCGCCGCCGCCGTACCGTACGAACGGCGGAC
>NW_012132511.1:0-2200 GCF_000143395.1 Atta cephalotes | reverse complement strand
CACACACACACACACACACACACACACACACACACACACACACACACACACACACACACACACACACACACACAATGTAGTAATTCAGATTGAATTATTTAAGCGTATTTAAGCAAAGATCTAGCTATGATCATATATGGTATTACATCTACTTCTTATTTTTAAATTTTCAAATATGATCCAATAAGATTCTTATTGTTCTTAGTGTTTTCTAAAATTATCAATGAATTTGTAAAGACTATTCGAATGATTCTGCTGAACTATACTATTTTTCTGATGCTCTTCAATTTTAAGAATTTAAAAAAAATTTTTTTTTAATTTTAAGAATTTTGCAAATATCTATTATCATGAAGAAGACTTTGGAGTACCGGCTGAATGGCATTTTTTTGTCACGGCGCATGCCAAAGGCATCCATGTGACGGAATAGATGGTACGGTAAAAAGAATAGTTATTCGTGCAAGCTTTCAACATCTATCTGATCGCTAGTTAACTACTCCATATGAACTGTTCGAGTAGAAGTCATATCCAAGGAATTTGTCAAATATCATAATAAAGTTCTCATTAACGGAAGAATATAACTTAACAAAGGAATATCTTGCGACTCGAAAGAGCAAACTACCTGAGACTCAAAAATTCATAGTATTATTCCTCAAAAAAATGGTACACTTACTATAAAAAAAAATTTTCAAACTCTTTGGAATATAGAACGTACAAGGTGAGAAAAATAAAATTAATCCATTATGGAAACAATCTTTATATAAAATCTTTATATAAAAATGATATTAATAAATTTCTTTACATATTCTAAAAGACATTATTTTATTCAAATAATATTCTTATAAATCCTTAATCCCTAAATAATTGTGAAATTAAAAATATATTTTCTAGTATCGTTATAAAATAACATAATTTGTGTAACTTATTAACAGATTAAAAATCTAATAACATTAAATAATAGATTTAATATTTTGAAAAATTAAAAAAAAATGGAAGGAAAATTTTGACCATAATTAAATATGGTTTAAATTATTTGTATTTCTATTAATATTGGAGAATTTTTTAATAAAAATTCAAAGTGTTTATCTTGACGAAAATTGACTTTGTTACAAAAAAAGATTTTTCGAGTAGAATTTGAAGTTTTTTCGTATTTTTTTCTTAATAAAAAATTGCAAGATGAATAATTTGATGTGATTATTTTTTATTTTTCAATAATTTAAACAGAAGTTACATTCAACTAAACGTTTACGAAATAAAATAAATTGAAAATATTAAAAAATTTACATCTAGGAACCTAATAGAGATAAAATCTAAAAAAATAACTGAATACATATTTTAATATGAGGAATATCCTATAATATCTTTTTATAGGAGGAAGCATACATTTTTCCTTACAATTGACTTGAAAATTAGTACTCGGGGATTTTCGAAGTCGCTGATTACGAATTTGAGGTTAAAATTCAGTAATTCAAAATGGCGGATCCAATATGACGGACTCAAATTCGAAAAACGATGCAAAACTCATGAAAATGAAATTCCCATGTCGGTATTGGAATTTTGCTGAGATCTGACGATTTTTCAAATGAGTCCATCATATTGTATCCGTCATCTTGGATTTTGAAAATCTGGCCACGGATTCGTGACCCCGAGAACCTCCAGAAATACATTTTCATTTGCATCGTTTTTTGGATTTCGAATCCGCCACATTTCTGGATACGTCATCTTGCATTTTGGAAATTTGATCGCGGATTCATAATCAGCGATCCCAAAAATCCTTGAGTGAGGACTTTGGCGTGGAAACTCTGAGAACTTTCGGTGATAATAAATTTTCTCCAGAAAAATTGCAATTTTTCAACATTCGTTTATTTATATAAACAAAATCACCATGATTTCGAATTATTGTACTTCAATTCTTATTCTTGAATGTACAACTGATATTAAAACATAAAAAGAAATACGAAAATTGAATGAAACTCAGCTACTTAGAAAAATGGTTATAGAAAAGGTGAAATCTCACGCCACCGTACTGCAAAGGGTTAAAAAATCAATAAAAATCGGCAATGGTCGATGATGAAGACTATTCAATTTCGGCGGTTTCACCCACTTATACACACGCACTTATACGCATGCGCGCGCGCGCGCACACGCACACACACACACACACACACACACACACACAGAGAGAGAGAGAGAGAGAGAGAGA
>NW_012132510.1:0-2194 GCF_000143395.1 Atta cephalotes | reverse complement strand
TATATATATATTATTATATATATATATATATATATATATATATATATATATATATACAGTGTTTCTGAAATAACGCCCACTAATCATACAGTGCTATTCCTAATAAAAAATTAAGTTGAAAAGTCTTCTATCATTTTTGCAACAGTTAACGAGATATTAATTTCCAAATATTGCCAGATAAACGGATAAAATCGACGTATAAGACAATTTTAAAATATCTTTTCATGTTCTTTGTGAAATATTTTGAAAATTTTTCTTAAAGAACTCTTAAAAATATCTTAAAGCTGTCTTATACATACAATTTTATATATATTGCTCATTGGGTAACTAAAAAAAAATTTGCGAAAATTGCAAAATGAGAGAGGACTTTTCGTCTCAATTTTTTATTAAGAATAGCATTACATGATTAGTGAGTGTTATTTCAGTTACACCCTGTATATCCTTATTACATTAAGCTTATTTTATTACCTGTTTTATGTAACGCAAAACAGCAAAGATAATGAATGGATAATTAGTAAATACAAAAAGAGAAAGATTTAATCAGTCATTAATTGTACACTCCGATGCGGATGTGATTAATGCATTTAGAATTAATTATAAAAATCGGTTCTTTTGATTGCAGTCATTCGCGAAATAAGATTAGTGAAACAAGATAGTTAAAGATGCTTAGATTAATATCAGTAATATTAATAAATTAAATTGCTTGTCGATTTAATTTGTGATATTATGTACTCCAGCTTCGTTCTAAGAGTGTATTCCGTTTCACGCATGATGTGCATAATACATCATTTATTCTTGTTTAACATTCGGCGAATAACAAGGATAAATGATGCATCATGCACATCATGCATGAAACGAAATGCATCCAAAGACTGTGTTTCAAGACCGACAAATAATCGTCGCGGAATTTACTTGAACTGAAAATTGTAAACTTTCATATAAAAATATTCTCAGGTAGCAAGCTGACATAATTTGTTGTCATTTTGACGTGAAAATGACATTAAATGATGTCATTTTTACATCAAAAGAATTATTAAGCATAATAAGAGTTGTCGTGATCGAATGTGGTTCTTTTGACTCACTGAGTTGAACATTTCTCGATCCATTTTCACTTTAAGATAAAGATAATATGAATATTTCTAAATATTACTATTTATCTTGAATAGTTTGTTAGAATAATATTTAAATTCTTTCTCTGAAAGTAACATTCTTTGCGTTCCAATTCACATTCGAATAATTGTAGTTATAACTTCGACAATGTTGATCGACTATAATAAATAATCGCCGTAAGATATCGCAATATCTCCAAACTTTCATGAGGTATAAACGACGCTGTGCCCGAAAGCAATCGAGGGTTTTACAAATATAATATCGAGTTTCGCGGTCGTATCGGGTCGCGATTTTCGATACCCAGCCATCCCACGGTGTAGTTAAAGGGAAGAGCCGGGACTCGTTCAAGGCGAGCCACATGCCACTGCAATTAACGGCCCGATATTTCATCTGGAAAACAAGGCGAAACAGCCAATATTATTGCATCATGAGTTTGACGTGGCAGCTGTAAGAATACATTAAATCTCAGAAAGTGGTGCAAGCGAGTGCGAGCGCGCGAATTGCTCTCTTAAATAACGGTGCGACCGTCAACGACGCCACATTGTACGAATTCCGCAAAATTGTGACGATAAATAATAAGAATATTACTTGTCACGCAATAACGGCATTTAAATTATTTTCCATCGTCAAATTAATAGATAATACCTATCATCGAAACACCGCTATGCGTCTGCCAGCACATCTTGCTCTATTATATTTATCGTTGCGCAAGATTGCATTAATTTCCTCGTTTTTTTCTTTCTAGAAAAACTCGTAATATATATCACACAATGCTCTCGACATATTATATACAGTGAGAGTAAAAAATATTCGTACAAGGAAATTTTTGATAAGAAAAGTCTTATTTGTAGAAAATAAATATTAATTAGCAATTTTATACAATGAATTCTGTTCTAACATAAACAAACGAGTTTCGCATGTATTTCTGATATTAGAGCTAAATTTCTCGACTGTATATTTGAGTATCCAAACAATGAAATTTTTAATTTTCGCTTATTTTTCAGATGATATTAGGTGTGGGAAAAAAGTTCGTGGCGTTTTTCCCATTACATCTAACGGGAAAAACGCCACGAACTTTTTCCCA
>NW_012132509.1:0-2197 GCF_000143395.1 Atta cephalotes | reverse complement strand
AGAGAGAGAGAGAGTGAAAGAGAGTTGTTGAATTTTTTATTCTGATATTTCGTTTAAAAGATTCTACGTGTACATATGTGTATTGACTCTAACATAAAATGGTTAAGAAATCTAATTGGAGAAATATTTCATAATTCTGAGATGTTTTGCATATCGATGTAAGAAAACATTCCGTATCGAGAAAAGAAATAAAGATCTTTCTAAAGAATTTTACGAACGGTCCTTTATGCAACACGCAAGAAAGATTCACATCGATAAGCTATACTTTTCATTGAATACAATTTGACGAGAGTAACAAAAAGATAAATGAAGCTTCTATAAGGAAGCGAAAATTAAGACAACGCAATAGAAAAGGCATTTACATTTCTTTCGCATTTCATTGTCTCAATTTTTACTTCATAGAAGGTTTTCGTTTCTGCTTTTCTCTTTACATTCGATTTACATTCCAATTTTTATCTTCGCCAAGATTTAACTTCAATGACAAAGGATAATGTCAATAGAAAACGTGACATCACTTATTACGCATGATTCGAATATGTCACGTTTCGCTGCTTATTTTGCTACGTTATATCACAAACTTGATATCCATATTAAACATTAAGAAAAAAAGTGAACTTTGACGAGAGAAATCTATAAATATATAATTGCGATATACAACAAGCACGTGTATCAGCGTATCAATTTCCTCAAGGCCATGTTTCTAAGGAAAGATTACGTATAATCGATATTCAATAATTTTAACACAGAACAATTAAACTCAATAATTAAGCATAATTCAAAGAAAGGATTTAATTAAAAGAAATTCTTATATATGAAAGATAGAGAGAGAATTAATTTTCAGCAAACGGGGAACGCTGAGACATACGATAGACGTGAAGAAAATTTGATTAAATTTATATATACATTCGTAAATCTTTTTATCAAATTAATCGAAATAATTATTTAAATGCGTTTCTTTATGCGAAAATAATTAACATTCGTGTTTATTTAAAAATCTAAAAATTCGAAAAATATCAATTGTACGTGGATATTTTTGTGATCCATCCAGTAACTATCCAAGCGAATGTACAATAAAGTAACCATGTTGAATCCTTATGAAGATCATTATTTGCATTATTTGTAATAATTGCGAAACGCGCAAAGTTTTGTTTCAAAAGCATATCGAAGTACTCACAGAATACGGAACATGCGATATTAATTATATTAACCACAACACAAAGGTTGCTCCAAAGTTTTTAAGTATTCTGTTTGAAATATAGATTATGTACAGAATAATGCAAATAATTCCATCTTAAGGCAATTGATGCAGAAAAATTAAAAATATTTTTATCTATATAATTTAGAACCTGCATCAATCGTACAGATTGTATAATATAATCAACATTTAATAATCAGCATTTAAAATTTTTTCTTTGGAGCTAAATTCGTTGCTACAGTCAAAAGTTAATTTTATTCTATTAGCCATAATAATCGATTGAAAATGATTATTTTAACTGCCTGCATGAACTGGCAATGAATTTCAAAGGAATTGAGTGAATAAACGGGAAAAGGATTATAAAGAGATGAAACGTGCTATAGAATCACAATATATGTATATTACTTTCTGTAACATTAAATTATATAATTGTCATTTTATCGTCATTATAATTTATTAATAGTAACATTATATATATTATATATTATATATGTAATTATAATCGTATTATTACTATTATAAATCGGCAATGCATAAATAATCAACATCGTCATAATCTTTTTATATCATCCATTCAATCATATATTAAACTGAAGCTGAATCAAGTGAACGAGCGGAAATAAACACGAATAAGCAACTTATTATTTCGACGGGAGTGAATGATGCACGATCGCGTCGCAAGTATTGGGCCTTTCACCCTCATTGAAATCGCTTATTTGTATTTGTATCCGTGCTCGCTTCCTTGGTCTAAATCCGGTTTTATACATATTTAGACAGAAAGATACGATCGATGTTGGTTCGAGAATCAAAAGCTTTTGCGGAACAATTGGAAATATCGTCCATAAATAGATTTTCTGTTGCATGTGAAAAGAGTGTATAACACTATTATACAACAACATCATTATAGGCACAATCGTTGTCGCTTATATATATATATATATATATATATAGAGACGACTAAAGATGTATATATATATATGTATATATATATATATATATATA
>NW_012132508.1:0-2200 GCF_000143395.1 Atta cephalotes | reverse complement strand
TAGTGTGTGTGTGTGTGTGTGTGTGTGTGTGTGTGTGTGTGTGTGTGTGTGTGTGTGTGTGTGTGTGTGTGTGTGTGTGTGTGTGTGTGTGAGATAACACATCTATAGAAATTAATGCCTTAATTGGTTTAACTGGATCATAAATGCTTTGTATGATTCTGTGTGAATTTATATACGACGTAAGTAGTTCTTCAAAATACGTGTCGAAATGATTTTTCGGTCTTGAAACGCTAATTCTATGAAACTATCGAAGTAATACTATGAATTAAATTGACTGTTTAACAATTTGATGCTTTTTTCACATGTAGGAACGATCTTAATAATGCTAATGACATATTAAAATTTATAAATAATTAATTCTTATTGCGAAAAATACCTCGGTTGGGAATCGAACTCGGATCTTTTTGCATTCCGGATGAACGTTCTAAGCCTTTAGATCATCGAGACCTTAATAATATTCTTCACAATACCATAATCGGCATATGAAGGAACAACGTTTATTTAGGTGATGTAAATAAATATCTATTTAAATTTTAAATAGAAAAAATGATTAAGCGGCATGTATTTCCAATTTGACAACACATCGTAAATTACACATCTCGCAGAACTTAACAGTAACATTACATCAATGTTCTACTTTCCTATTCAATAGTATAAATATAATATAACAGACGTGTAATATTGTTCAGCAGGAAACTGTAAACATTGCTGTAATGTTATTGTTAATCGGTGTTCTGCGGGACGTCACTGTAAGACCTGCTTAGAATTTTTATTACACCTTAATACTTGGAGCTACTCATAATACTATCTGATAATATTGTCGGCTGACTTCTTTTTCGTGGGCAGCAAAGAATAGTTGGAGAATGCAGACTGAATGATAGGACTTTTAAGCAGATTCCTCACTTCTCGTCTGCATTATTCAATCGTCTCACCATCACCTCCGGCGGTGCTTTCGTTCCGGTCGCAGCCCCTAGATTCCATTCTCGCATGCAGGTGTCAATTTGTTTTCTCTCTCGCTCCTCTTACACGTCTTCCCGCCCTGTTTCAGCCTTTCTTCTCTCTTGTCCCGGATCCCCAAAATGCTTCTCCCGAATGCCGAAGAGGCGAAACATTAGACTCCCAAATTATCGAAAGCAACAACGAGGGACAGTTTCTCTTCATCGCACGTCGCATCGGTCGTTCTCCCTCGTCCGCCTTTGTCACCCTTCGGAATTCAAACCCTCTATCTACCAAACTCTCTACCCTCATTGTTAATGGAAGTCTCAGAACCACTTCAACCGAACCTCAGATACTCATCTTAGAGAGGTACCTTCGCGGTACGTCACCGAGCATCCCCAATAATCGTCTTCCCTTCCTTGTTTTCGGAAAGATTTCGATGGAGAATGGCACTCTCACTTAATATCACGCCGTCAATGCTAGGATGCGATTGTATCTCACTGTTAAATATGTGCAGAAGAAATAATGGTAACTTAGTTCCTTGAGTTAAAAAAATAACATTTAATAAAATAAGATTTAAAAAATAATATTTTGTGTATGTGTCATTAACTATGTACATCAAAATGTAAATCAATTCATTTCTGTGATCAATTTATCAGTTTCAAAATAAATAACATCATATTAATGTAAATACATTTATGTAAATACACTTATTAAATACACTTAAATATTTAATTAAATTTTATTAATATTTATATTTTTTTTAGTTAAATTGTTAACTTCATTTTTTCAATTAAATTGACGACTATTGAATAGAAGAAATAATAATTTACAGAAATAATTAAAAATAAACCTTAAATTGGGTACAATTTGACATATTGAATTTAATAGTGCTTATCTGTCTATTTCGGGAAAATGGATAATGGAACTATAAAAAATGCTCATCGGGTTATCATATTGCGGATTAATTTTGTCTTTCACATTAATACTATGTTAATATTAACATCGATCTAATATTGATCATATTATATGATTTTATATTTATAAAATTTACATGCTCCCCCCCCCGAGACTAGTTTTTTCTCATTTATAGAATATGTATTTTTCTTATAATATTTTTATCCTTCTCTCTCTCTCTTTCNTNTCTCTCTCTCTCTCTCTCTCTCTCTCTCTCTCTCTCTCTCTCTCTCTCTCTCTCTCTACTCTCTACTTACTACTACTTACTTACTTACTTACTTACTTACTTACTTACTTACTTACTTAC
>NW_012132507.1:0-2198 GCF_000143395.1 Atta cephalotes | reverse complement strand
TCTCTCTCTCTCTCTCTCTCTCTCTCTCTCTCTCTCTCTCTCTCTCTCTCTCTCTCTCTCTCTCTCTCTCTCTCTCTCTCTCTCTCTCTCTCTTTCTTTCTCTCATGTACCTACGTCTATTTACCACTTTTACGCTTAGTAGTGTGGATGCACCACCGTGCCAATTTCTGTGCGAAACTATACCAATGGTTCGTTACCTAGCAGTTACCTATCCAGTTGGCAGGCTATTTACTTTCGTAAAACTCATTGAAGTTATAAATTAAGGATTATCGAGAATACAAATTAATGTCGAAGCGTAACACGTACGGTGGAAAAATTGCATTTGGGGATCACCCATCCCGTTTGTTGTTGCAGAAATCGAATGTCGTTCCGCATTCTGCACCGGTCGTCCTCGCGAGATAATTTTTCGGCTCTCCGCGGATTCGGTCCACGCTATTCCAAATAATTCTCGCCGTCGACAAATCGACGCCCGTACATCTCGCGCCTCTTTGCCGTCGAAGCCGATAAATTTGCGGCAGTTTCGCGAGAGAGATGGATGAGAGTTGCGCGAAGTAATCGCAAATTTGCATGCAGGGCGTAACCTTGAACGCGATACGCCTAGATTTGGAGGAGGAAATGGCAAAGTAACGACTTACATGGCTCAAAATGGAACGTGTTGAAAGATGAAAATTATTCATACGATAAATAGGATCAATAAACATGAAACACGAAATCAGTAAATTTATTAATTCAAATCTACAATTCAATCAGAATAAGATCGCAGATTTTTATCTCATACATTTCGATTAACATCAAGCTTAGATTAATTCACAGAAGTTTAAAGTTGCAACGCATAGAACAAGAGGATCAAATTACGTAGGCGAACATTGAAACGTGTAATGTCAGCTATGGCTAAGTTACTTTACAGTGTAAACTTTACACAGTTCTATAGATAAGGTTCATGACAAACCATATGAAGAGCATCGTTAGCATGCAAGCTCGCGAAAATCGTAACTTGCTTGATGTATTCTCTTTTACGCGATAATTCACGAGATAAATTTCATTCTCTCTGCTTTGACGACATTAAGGAAAATCACGTGATTTTTTTAAACCGACCAAATAACGATACATATGCGTTTTCAAGAAAGTCATGAGATTATTCATTATTTCAAACCCAATCGTAAATGCATGGAAGTGCACTAAAACGATTTGGTGTTTTATAGCGAGGATACTTTAAACTACTTTAAACCTACAGAACAATTGAAAAACGATTGAAGAACAAATCATAGAATAGCCAATGTCTCTATTTCTGTCTTCTATCTAAATAAAAAATAAACTAATATAACACGTACAATTTTTTATTAATAGATTCCCGATTTGAATTCTGGTTGGAATAATATTCTTTGCAACAAATTGTTTTTACAATATTTTATAATGTTAGTAGCATCATTCGACATTTAATTTAATTGTGATATTATTATTTCTGCTTTAGTGATGATTGCGTTTTAAGGTCGACAGTAAACGGTGTGCAGTTTATATAACTAAAAGATGTATAGAAAAGAACTTATGTAATACAAAATATTATAAATTATATAAGCACCAAGATTTAGTCTCAAACGTATATTGGATATTTCCTTATTTATTTATACAGCAGTTTAGATTAATTTATTATTGTTTTAAGCTGATTTCATTTTAACGAGATTTAACTTGAAACTCGATTATCAAAAAATTTGACGTTGAAACTTTAGAAAAATTTTGGAAAAACTTTAAATGATAAGTAAATGATAAGTAGGTAAATCGTTTCTGTTGTTTATCATCGAGAAAACCTTAAAAGAATAAATGTTAAAAAAAGTTGGGGTTACTGATTAAGAAGTATCAGAGAACGGGGGAAGTAAATCCGCGCAATTACGAAGATTCATTAGGTAAGGTTGGAAATGTCATTGTGAGCAGCAGGAGCCACAACGGACAATCGAAATTGGCTCCAGCAAACACGCTCACGTTTCCTCAAGTTCGCTCTAAGGGGGTGAACAGGATGGCGACTAAATGATATTCCTCTCACAATCCACGAAACGCAGGCCAAGTCCTTCTCGACATCGCACCTACACATGAATCCCTGCACTCGCTCGTGCCACCGGGGATCGTATGTTCCAGCACGATTGGCACCTAAATGTATATGTGTGTGTGTGTGTGTGTGTGTGTGTGTGTGTGTGTGTGTGTGT
>NW_012132506.1:0-2197 GCF_000143395.1 Atta cephalotes | reverse complement strand
ATTTCTCTTTTCGTCGCCTCTTGCAAGGACAGCCTTTATTCTATTCTCACCGTTACTACGTTGGTGAGAACCGCCTACTTGCAGCATGCTCCGCCAAGTAATTTTCGAGAGGAAAAAAGAGCGTGATCTCTGTATAGTACAACTGTTACGACAACGCGTTCGTGGATTTTCTTCGACGAATAAATATAATTGTGCTCGGAATACTTGAGATATCTTGCGATGCTTTTTACGAAAATTTCGATTCGGAAGTTACGATATAAAATGTCAAGTATCATAACGACGAGTTAATGGAACTACTGGGAAAATGGGTTTAATGACTAAAGTTGAAGTTCGCCCAAGAAAATCTCAGAGAAAGTATAATAGCGTATGAGAATAAGTACTTTTCGATGACCATGAGGGTCATGGGAGTAAATTGAAACGGAAGTGAACCAGCAACTTTTTCATTTAACATTCGGTTCTAACTCAATTTACTCATCACTATAGATTTATGTTATTAAGAAAATAGAACAGCTTATTCTTTGTCAACGTAATATATTCATTTTTTATATGATTTACAATGCTTCTATTGTGATTTTTGAGATTTGCACAGTAAAAGAACATTTTGTATTTGTGTGAAAACGATTCATTTACGTCTTTGTTAAAAGTATTGAATTTTTAACATATTTGAGTATTAATTTAACATAATGTGATTATGTTACTTAAATATTTTATGCTAAATTGGATATTCAACATTTTGTAGTGTCATATTAATCTTATGAATCAATGAACAAATAACGTAAAAACAATGTGTTTTATATAAATTTTAAAATAAACGAATAAAATATTAATTTTAATGTTAATTTTAGTGAGAGATATGCTTCCATAGTTTGCTTATAAATTGTGTCAGTATTATTTTTCTTGTGTTAATTTCTTTACATTATATATTTGTATTATTTTCTAACGTATTATTCATTTTGTGTTAAATTAATACAAAAATTTGAGTGGACAGTTTGGATCACGTGAAATGTGTTAAATTTAATACAAATTATCCAACTGTGAAATGATTTTTTCAAATAATATTGTAGGAACGTGAGAAAAACTTTACGTGAGTGCACATGCCGATTCGTAAGACGTGTTCTCCGAGAACGAGTCGTGAATTAACGAGTCAGCGATCGGCAGGCTCGCGTCAAGCACGTCAAGCCATTTAAGCGCGAAGTCACGCGAAGGTGCGACCGCGATGCACGCAAACACGTCAACGCGGCATTTCCACGAGTTTTCGTTCGTGTACCAGGTATTTAGTTAATCGGGAACGCGAAGGGATTACGGTGTTTGGGGGTCGGTAAGAATAACAGTCCGTAGGCCTCGATCCGACCAAGTAAAACCACACATATACGTACTCATACACTCATATACAAGACAAATTGAATCACTATCATTGGTTTTAACTTCGTTTTTTAAACGATCCGATCCGAACATTTGCATTATTTTTTAAACATATACATGATTTACGAATAATCTTTAATAGGGCAACTTAAATATTTGTTATAAAACATGCGATATTTTTGCAAGAACATGTTTTTAAAAATATTATTAAATGACAGAATGTTGTTAAAAAGAGACAAAATTAGAATGCTAATTGCTACGTAATTGACACGCCTTTTATTCTACATTATTTTTAACATAGGAGTAATCGTGTAGAGTAGAACGCGGAACGGCGGAAAATCGCGGATATCTAGAAGTGAGCTTCTTGCTATTCATCATTTTAAACGATATTACGTTCTAAAGCGTCTTTTCGCCCAATCTCCTGTGCATCTAATGTACGCAAAGCGGATTGGAGAATCAGATGGGGCTAACGTGAGAGCTAGGCGTTGTCTGAACGTTACCTTGCAATGATCCGTTGCACACACCGGGCTTTCCATCCTCTTTTTCCTCGAGCCGTCTTTGCCCTTTCTCGAAAGTGCTGTGAGAAGACGACGGGGACGAGAAAGACGAGAAGAAAAGGAGCGTGCGGGAAAACGAAGCGCGAGCGCGGAAACTTTTCTTGTGCAAAGTACCACGCGGACTGGCTCGAGGTTATGAAATTCTGATGGCTCATAAAATGTAAGAAAATTTACAGACTTCGCCATCTTCCTCTTTCTCTTTCGCTTTCTTGCGCTCTCTCTCTCTCTCTCTCTCTCTCTCTCTTCTTCTTCTTCTCTCTCTCTCTCTCTCTCTCGTC
>NW_012132505.1:0-2201 GCF_000143395.1 Atta cephalotes | reverse complement strand
ATATATATATATATATATATATATATATAATAATATAAGTGAGTATATAATGCAATCAAAATTTCATATTTTACAAATCTAAAGTCTATAATGCAGCCTAATGCAATGAAAAATACAGTCAATGGAAAAAGGAAATAGAAAACGGATTATAATCTGTCAGAAATCATGTATTTTAGTATACAGTTTCTGAATAATTGAAATCTGTTATTCCCTGTACCTATTGAACATCTGTGCTTTTCAATTGTGCATTAGACTTTATATTTTTATTTCTTACATATTCTATAAAATTATTTTTTTTGTTGTAAATACAAAAAATATTCCTTTTTACTTTTTAAATTTTTTATCGTTTATGATTAAATTTTTATAATAGTCTCTATTTCGATTTAATTATTTGTTAAGTGATAAAAATTTTTAATATTAAAATTTTTTTAAGCTATCGAACCGATTATGAATATGATCGTGGAGGATTGGGTAAAATTGAAAAATGCAGAAGAGAGAAATATAATGATCCGTAGAGCACAGAGTGCACGTATAATTATTACATTCGCATACTGCATAATGGGAATAGGATGCTTTTTTCTTATCGTTCTACCTAGCTTTGGAATATCAATGAGAGACACCACCAACATTACTGATCCAGGCAGACCAATGCCTCTACAAACTTATTACATTTACGATGTAACAAAAAGTCCACAGTACGAACTGACATTTATTAGTCAATCTATTTATATCATTATTGCCATGATGTCTTATAGTGGAATCGATAATTTTCTCGGGCTGTTGGTTTTCCATATATGTGGTCAATTAGATATTCTGAAGAATCGTTTAACAAATTTGGATAAATGTAAAAATTCTCATAAAATACTAAATAGTTGTATAACAAGACACAGACGCTTACTTAGGTTTGATCCATATGAAATATATAATCAGTACTTCACCTATATATATATATCTAATATACGGATCATTTTTTATAGAGTCATTGACATTATTGAAGATACATATAATGTAATACTTCTCTTTTTATTTGTATATTTTGCCATTCTTTTCGCTTTTTACGGTTTTCGGATAATTACTGTAAGTATTTTTTAATTTATGTAACTAATTTAAATAAAATATGATTTTTAACTTCGAGAAAATAATTGAGAAATATAAAAACGTACATTTATATTATATCTTATTTTTTCGAATTAATATTTAAAAAAATCATGTCTTTTGTCTTATCCTATAAATTAATTAGTTATTTGATGAAGGAAATAATATATCATTCTCTCACTTGGTATATTTTGCATCCACCGTAATCAATATATTTGCACATATGTGCCTATATTGCGCTCTTGGTGAGATTTTAGTTGCCCAGGTTAGTTGATTATTTCTCTTATTTTTTATAAAAGTCATGTTTTATATCGTATAATTATCTTTATAAATTACTATTATAATTTATGTAAGAAGTATTTAATTTATAATGCATTAAATCCAATGTTTGTTACATGTAGAAAATTAGTATTAATTTCTATATTTGTGAATACAAATTAAATTATTGATAACTTTATTTAATTTTTGGGTCAGCTAAACAAAAGTTTTATGAAAGTTCTTGGAACTGACAATATAGATTGATTCTGCAATAGAATAGGAAATAAAAAAAGTTATAATAATAAATAATAAAGTGTTATTAAAATATATTCTATAATTAACACTTAATTTATATTTAATTACTAAATAAAATAATAATTTTCGTCTAAAAATACTTTCGATACTTTCAAGTGCAATAAAATATATTACGCAGCGTACAGTAAATGGTACACCATGAATTCTAAAGAAACACAAAACTTGTTGATTTTAATGATCAGAGGTTCTAAACCGGTTTATCTTACTGCTGGAAAGGTATTCCCTGTAACAATGGCAACGTTTTGCAGTGTAAGATGTCAATGTTTGACAGTAATTATTGTATTAAAATTTATTGTATTAAAATTAATTTTATATAATTATATATATTTATATATATATGTAAACTTATATATAAAATTATATATAATTATGTAGAATTATATATAAAATGTGTCCATTTATATACACTGAGAAAAAAAATAACTTAAATTTAAATAAATATTTGTTTGAATACTGCCAACTAAACATTTATTTGCAATTACTTCTTTTATTAAGTAAATATTTATTTATTGTAAATAAATAAATATTTACTT
>NW_012132504.1:0-2203 GCF_000143395.1 Atta cephalotes | reverse complement strand
GAGAGAGAGAGAGATTGTTCGTTTCGCCGTCCGTGCTAATCGATGCTGCAGCGCGTCCGTATTGCGTCAATCTTGGAAGTCTTTCATCGAGATTTCGCGGCACGTTTATGATGTAGACGTACTCCTCGAGACTCACAAGGCGAGCCTCGGGAAACGCTTGAAACGGACTTTTGCTCGTGCGTAAGTACGTTATGTGTCGTCAATAGACACGCTGTTCTCTTTCTCTCCTTTTTCTCACCGGCCTATACCTCCCCGGCTTCGGCTCCGGTGCATTCAGGTGCATCGTTGCTCTTTCCCTCGCGTTCCCTCGTGACGCGGCCACCGCGTGCTCCAGCGTATTCAAAAAAATTATCATCAGATTTACACGGTTTGACACAAGTATTTGGCATAAAGTACCACGGTACAAGTGCCGTTATCCGCATCAATTGGCGCTAACATCTTGTAGGTATTCCTGGCTGCTCCTAGCTCTCTCCATCCTTTCTTCCTTCTATCATATCAAGCTAATACCAAGCCAGTACAAATAAATAACAAAGTTACATTGATTTTCTGTTTCGTCTCTGTGAGCATCGTGTTGAAATGCTCGTGATGTGCCCAAAGACTGGACGTCTTGTGGCAAATTACAAATGCACCAGGCGCGATATTTTATTTACAGATGGCAATTTATCTTGATGTTAATAAACAAGCGCATATGTCATAATTTACTCGCGATAAGATATTTGCGGGAGATATTGCACTGAAGATATTGCACACATACTATCTAATTGTAAGTACCTCTCGCCAAGTTCCAAATATAAAAGCATCTAGGCTAGTTAGGAAGAAACATAGCCGAAACGATTGGATCAAATGTCAACAGAAAAAGAGAGAGAAAAGAGAAAGAGATAGAGATGTTATCAAATTACCGCTAGTAGCAGCAAATAGCAGCAAGCAGCTACAGCATTTGTGGCGCCTTAACTCTTTTGCCGACTTTGCCGCGTGAAAGGCGCTTTCTATAATTCTATCCAATTCTATCTGTGACTCGCGCGACTAGCACGGCGCGACCCATCGATCAATGTTTGGCGTAGATAGAGGATTCACCACGCTTAAAACTCGCACTCAGTCTCCAAAAGCGAGGATATTTTGTTCTAAAGGACATTTTCTTTCCATTTTTTTAACATGCTTGATCCGTAATTCGATCCTTGCTGTGCAATCTAATTACTTCCTCGCCGCGACTATCTAATTATTATATGATGACGGTCACGTTTAATCATCTAGAGGCATTAGATCTTGTCGTCGAAAAATATCGTGTACAATAGATAACACTTATTTATATGCGTTTCATTATATTTTAATTCTTCCTTTTCTCTGCTCCTCGAATTTTTCTAAAATAACGTCGCTACATTAGAGAGATCGATTGCTATTTGTGCAAATACCAAGTAAAAAAACATGTTGATGGAAAGCTTTAGAATGTGTTTGGCAGAGAATACAATGTTTCGATTTCTCACATGTTATATTTCGAGAATCGTGTTCAATCTAGGTCAAAGTTTAAATCGACTTGGAGATTTTAAACTTACTTCCGAATCGACACTGTCAGCAGGCTTTATATTTTTCTCCGATTATTTTTTCATCTTATTAGCTTACTATTACTATATTACTATTCGCGACAAGCTTTTAGAGTCATGTTATTATCGTTAAAATCAAAACATTCGAAGATAAGATAACAAGTAATGTTTTTATATAGTACATTACAGATTTGAATAGCGCCTGATAAAACGAATAACGGTTGTTTATTTTCCTGGGATGGTTTTAAACTTAAACGTCAAAATACAGTCGATATATTAAACGTGTATCACCAATTAGGATGTATAAATATATATAAATTACGATTGGTAAAAAACATGCGTAATTGATGTTTTTAATATGTTTTTTTTTATAGTACTGTTTAAAGCATATTTGAGGCATTAAAAATATATTTAAGAAAAAACACAATATGTTTTATTCCTAAAAAAAAAACATTGATCTTTACCAACTCTGGTATAAATGATAGTAGTTAGCTACGAGATTGAAGTATTGCGTATTGTTGCGTGACTATCACAATGTAATATCGTACGACATTCCGGTGAAAACTCCATCGTTATTGTTATTCACCAAATTAGTTAAGTGAATGAGTGAGAGAGAGAGAGAGAGAGAGAGAGAGAGAGAGAGAGAGAGAGGAGGAGGAGGAGGG
>NW_012132503.1:0-2201 GCF_000143395.1 Atta cephalotes | reverse complement strand
ATTATCTTTATCAAGAAATTATATTATATTAGATGCTATAATTATATTTACCTCGACAAGAGGCATGCCAAAAGACTCGTGCATGAAACGCGGTTGGAAGAGTACCAGCAGATAAAAGTTCCACGATCTGCAAAAATTAGCGACAATGATGGCATATACCGGCATTGAAGTAAGAAACTTGCGCCAGGGAGTCGTTGCCAGCGTAGGCACAGGTGCTTGTGTTTGTCCTTGTCCGAGCGAATCCTCGATGTAACGTAATTCACGAGCCGAGATACAGGGATGTTTCGATGGCTTTTCGAAAGTCAACCACAACCAGAAACCATACCAAATCAACCCGCACATGCCTACAATTTATTTTGTTGAAAATTACATCTACCAACGCAATATTTTGTTCTGTTATTACACATTGTTGAAATAAAAATTTTACTGTCGTTGCTAATACATAGTCACACACAGTGTAAAAGCAATTAAATGGCCGTTATAAATGTAATTCTTCTGTTGACAAAATAAAACAAGTATAAATAAATTTTTGAGCAAATTTGTTTGTAGAAAAATGTGTTTGTTTTTTTAAATTATATAAATAGTCTGTTTAACTCTTTTATTTCTAGCAATTGTTTTTGCTATTGCAATAAACAAGATTCAGCTTTTTGTTATAGCAAAACAATTGTGTATGTTATAAATAAATAAAATTATTATTCTTAATAATAAAAGCTTTTTGCTCATATAGAAATTTATTAAAAGCAGCATATATAAAATATTCTTTTTTCTATGTATGTTTGCCATTAAGATACAAGAAATCTCTTTACCATAGAAATAAAATGATGCTGTCCAGCCAAACCAGGAACTCAAGTATCCAGAAAGCGGCATACCTATCACCATTGCGGCGTACGATCCACAAAACGCTAATGTGGCCAAACGCGATCTCTCTAGAGGTGGTGCCCAGTATTTCCAAATACCATGACACGCTGGATACGTGACACCCTAAAAAAGAAAAGAAAACTCGATTACAGTGTAACAGAATATGGTAGATATTATAGTAGAATATTGTGAATATTATAGAGATATGAAAAAAAATCTATATAACCTTCCAATACATTACTCAAATTTTACTCTTTATTAAAATATTTTTACATTTATGTATACACGTAGCGTGTATACGTATCCTTTAGTTTCGTTAAATTTTTCAACTTTTTTTACTTACCTCGACCAGTCCTTTCAATACTTGCACACCCATATCAACAATAGGATCGACTTTCAATGCTCCAGGTACTAACAAATTCAAAAAAGAAGATATCGCGATGGCTGTGCCAAATATTTTGTTAGCAGGATACAATGATGCAAGAAAGCCACCTGGCACTTGCGTTACTAGATAACCCCAGAAAAATGATGAATCAAGAGCGCTTTCCACGCCGACCGTCCAGTTGAACTTGATAGTGTTGTTTTCGCCTTCCGTAGTATTTTTTATTACAAGCTTAGCCATACCCATGTTACATCTCATGCCAAACGAAATAACGAATCCTAAAAAGTACGATTAATTAGAATAATGAAAAGAAAATTTTACTTTTATTTATGATTATTTATTTATATATATATATACATACATATATATACATACATACATACATACATACATACATACATGTAATAATTTCTTTCATTTCACAAAATTATTGTGAAAGACTATCCATGTTTTATTTCTTTAATTCTTAGTTTATTATAACAGATAAAAAGAATATAGGACATAAAACAGAATAGCAAGCAACATAAAGTGAGAAAACAAAATAGCCTTCTAATTTATTATTTATTCTTACCTACGCAAGCTAGCGTTGCGATGGTATACCTCTTTGAAAGACATGGACATTCTGGCATGCAATAAGTATCGATATGCCGCAATGGTGGTCTCTCTGGTTCTGGAAGCGACTCGAATGAAGGCTGCGTGCTGTATCCTCTTTCATCCTCGAATCCCTTGTTGTCTTTACTACTCTCGCATGTAGTTTCAAACTCCTCATAACCGCCGGCACTTCTTCTGAATCTGTAGAGAGTTGGTATTCTCTGAATAAATTATCTTTTACATTCAAATAATAAATTTTTAATTATTTGTATCATTTTTTTTTAAATAGTCTCTTTAATTGAAATCATAACATATATAATGATATAAACAAACAAACACAAAACATATAAATATATATATATATATATAT
>NW_012132502.1:0-2205 GCF_000143395.1 Atta cephalotes | reverse complement strand
CTACACACACACACACACACACACACACACACACACACACACACACACACACACACACACACACACACACACACACACACACACATAAAAATTTTTAAGGTATATCTTTATTTAAAAAAGAAATTCTTACATCTATACGACTACGTGAACTGTATTATAAAACGGGGCCGTATTTCTCTGCAAAATTTAACGAACTTTCTCGCAATGGGACACCAAAAAATTCTCGAGCGTCATGTCGTATTATAGAATGCACGCAATGGTGATGAACGCTACGAACTGGAGAAGAGATATTAAGAGAAAAAAGAAATAAGAAGGGCGACGATATCGCGAGGAATTTTACGCAACTCATGCAAATGCAGTGCAACGCGCACATATTGCAGTTAAGTAATATTTATGGCTATAAACAGACACTATAATTTATAGTTCTTACATTCCGATACACGTGAATAATATTTTTGTAACTATAAAAAATAGCAGATGATTTCAAGTAGGTAAGCATAGTAGAATTAAAATTGGAATTATTAATGATATAGATATTTCACGACGATTCATAAATTCCATGTAAATAAGATATTTGAGAAATTCCCTAAATGATGAGCTATATCATAGATTGAAACATTAAATTTTAAAAGAATAAAATTAACGTCGATAATATGAATAATTTCTCAATTTTAAGATATTTTAAATTCCATGGAGAATGAAAATAGTCGACGATAAATCTTCTTTTAGTTCTTTAATTCATTCACGATATCGTCCTTGCGCTTGATCATTTGCCGATTTTTTTCGATGAAATAAGAAAGGATTTATCGCACGCATATAGACGATTTTAATTATTTAACCTGACATCGAGTGCACTCCCGCCGAAAAAGTTTGTGCCACGATAGAAACTCGAAAATGCATTTCGTGCAAGTAACGAACTTAAATGGTTAGAGCATGCACACCGGTTGCCCCCGCGACCATTATCAGATCAATAATTGCAAAGGAGAGCCAAACTTCTCTAACTTTGGACTGTTTCTAGCAAATTCATACTGCCACTTGGTCTCTATCTTTTCCTTGTTGAAATTTTATCGAGATAAAAGAATCAGTAAACTTTGACGATGACAAAATTCCCATTAATTATAAAACAATTTCAACTTTTAAAAACTGAATTATACAGAAAAATCAATGAAAATGAATAAAAATGTAAGACGTTTCGACTAAAGAAGTTCGTTTAGATGAGAAACGGTATTACAGGCAAATTATTGTGGGCGCTTTAATTTTACGCGATTATATTCTATGCACAATAATTATATATATATATATATATAGGTACGTAGGTAGATTAGGCCAATGCAATCTTGATTGACAAACAACTGTTGCGGTGCATAATTATTATTCACCACACGTTATAGCATGTTCCAAACCACAAGGTGGCGGTGCCATCTAGAATCGATATTCTCAGGTTAACCGTACACATATACGGGATAGAGGGATGCTCATGGCGTTGATCGTCACATCCCCCAATTAAGGTCTCGAGGTCGTTAACGAGCAAAATAATTAGGCTGTACATGATGGCGAGGATGACGAGGACAACGCGGTTCGTTAGGCTGTCCTCCCTCTTCGGGGTTGTACTATCGTGTTACATCTGGCAAGATGATGGACAAAGTACATAAAAAGTGGCAGACGTATCCTTTGAGTGATGGCGAAACATGTTGTGAATTAATTATATATTTAGTAAACGACGTACTACTTATCTATAAATTCCTGCCTGTATAAAATTATTGCACTTAGAAGAGACCGTAGTAAAAACGAATGATTTTCAAATCGTGCAAGTAATTGCTGGCTCTTTTTTTTGTTGTTAATGCGAACGCATTATACATGAGTATTATTTCGTAAAAACACAAAGTTTCACTTCGATCCTTCGTTCGTAGATCGAGATATCTGTATACGCTCTATCGTGCCGCGTTTAACCAATCGCAATCACGCTTCGTGACTCTCGTATGATCGCCGATAATAATTGGATTTCATCGGAAGTTCTATCTATCCGTAGAGCTTTGGGAGTTAAAGCACGGCGTTAACGAAACTTTAACGTCGAGTTAACGACGCGACACGCTGAGCCGGTAACCCATAAATGCGCGGATGCCAGGGGGGGGGTTAAAAGCAAGAGGGAGGGAAGGAGAGAGAGAGAGAAAGAGAGAGAGAGAGAGAGAGAGAGAGAGAGGAGGA
>NW_012132501.1:0-2201 GCF_000143395.1 Atta cephalotes | reverse complement strand
CGTGTCGTGAGTGGTTTCAACGCTTCAAGAACAGTGATTTTGACGTCGAAGACCGGCATAGCGGTGGAAGAGAGAAGATTTTCGAAGATTTGGAGGCATTACTTGAGCAAGACTCGTGTCAAAATCAAGAAGAATTGGCACGATCATTGGGAGTGACTCAACAAGCCATTTCAAAACGCCTCAAAGCCATGGGAATGATTCAGAAGCAAGGAAATTGGGTGCCGTATGAATTGAAGCCGAGAGATGTTGAACGGCGTTTGTTTGCTTGTGAACAGCTGCTTGAAAGGCAAAGACGGAAGGGATGGAAACGTTGAAATGGGAAGTCCTACCCCACCCGCCGTATTCTCCAAACGTTGCTCCCTCTGACTATCACTTGTTTCGATCAATGGCACACGGCCTGGCTGACCAGCACTTCCGGTCTTATGAAGAAGTAAAAAATTGGATCGATTCGTGGATAGCCTCAAAAGATGACCAATTTTTTCGACGCGGAATTCGTACGCTATCCGAAAGATGGGAGAAAGTAGTGGCCAGCGATGGACAATACTTTGAATCCTAAATGTATAACCAGTTTTTTACAATAAAGCCTCGAATTTCAGAAAAAAAACGGCGGAAGCAAAATTGTACACCTAATATATATTAATACTAAATTTTTAAGTTTTATATACTTATTTATTTTAATTTTTGTTCTTTCTTCTCTTATTTATATTCTTTTCTTTATTCTCAAATTTTCTGCACAACCGGTTACTATAATATTATTTCCTTTTGAAATAATATTTTGGTTGGCTTATCGGTTTAAGTTTACTTCTCAGAAACTACGCTTACGATTGGTTCAATTGTTCTATACATTCATCTATTGGCTAATTCTTATGTTATGTCTTAATGCTTATGGTTATGGAAATTCATGTGCGGGGGCCCTTACTACGGCTTTCGTACCTGTAGCATAGAGATATATTAATCTTATCAGAGAGTTCAGTTCTACCGGCGAAACCTCCACGAAGGAATCACTATACAAGGACGCTCGTCTCGATCGCTCGCAAGTCGAGTTGTGTATTTGCGTTCCATTCGTCGCATTATCTACAACCGCAGCAGGGATGATGAAAGAGCCAGGCACTTCATTAAGAACCAAGCGAACGGTTCCACCACGGCCGTTGATCTCTATTGTTTACGCGCGTCGACTATTTAAACACGAATTGAACATTTCGAGCTAAGATACCTTTGCTTTTGATGTTCCTCGACAGATTGATTGCCGCCACTTTTACATTAAAATTATGTAGAATTCAAAATTTTCATTAACCTGAATTACTTTATTAATCTAAATTATCTAAGAATTAAAAATAGACTGAGTTAGTTTAAACTTTAATTAGACTAAACTTATTATTAGTCAACTGTATTTCCAAATAGTATTTTCAAAAATAATCATTATATAATACATTATATTCTACAATATTAAATAAGTCGCTTGTTTGATAAAAAGTAATATCCTAAAGTTTATAGCAACTTTTCAGAAGATCATTTTAAATTCTGAATTGGAAACAATTATGTTTTAAAGAACCTTTTAACCTTTAAGTAGATGGCTACAGCATTCTACGCATAGTTATCTTAAGAACCTTGTTCTAGAAAAGGAAAATAAAAAGAATTGCCTAGAAGAAGTCTTAAAATTTATTTTTATATCTTTATCTTATAAGAATATAAATAATGTAAATTTAATTTTATACTATTAAAAAATATAACTATAAAAATAAAATTCATTTAGGATATTCTTCGCTTGTCTACCTAAAGGTCAAGGAAAAATGGCATAATTTCAAACAAGACATTTTATATGACTATTTCAGCAAGACTCCTTCATGTTATCTAATTTAAAAAATGTCTTTTTTCTATAAACAATCATTGCAAATTTGATTAGAATACAATTAAACATTTTTTGTTACATAATGTACTGTTTTTTCCACAAAGAATATTTTAAAATTGATTTCGTATTATTATTTCAGAAATACTAATTTTTGAGTTGTATCACTTTTCTACACTGAAAAAAAATAGTCAATTTTAATAAATATTTTGTTGAATACTGCCAACTGAAATTGCCAAAAAAATATAATTAATTTTAATAAATATTTAATTCAATACTGCTAACTAAACATTTACTAGTAAATATTTATTAAATATAAAGATATATTTATTTGACAACACATACAAGAAATGTT
>NW_012132500.1:0-2194 GCF_000143395.1 Atta cephalotes | reverse complement strand
ATATATATATATATATATATATATATATATATATATATTATAGATATATATATATATATATATAAGATATATATATATATATATCCTGTTATTTTGATATTTATACACAATTATTTATACTTTGAGAACAAGTTTTTTATGATTCCAGTTATTTTTAGTAAAAACATTCTATAGAATATGATACAATTTTCGTTTGCATTTATTATAAAAGCTTTTTTATTAATAGAATTGTACTGAATTGTATTAATTGAATTTTTAGTGAGAAATTATATCTTTAGATTCAAAATGATTACAATTTGCTTGATAGCTAAAATGATTCGTATTTGATTTATTTTCGATTCATGAGAGATGACCATAGTGGTATTTTCGTCCGTTCTCCAAATCTGCCGAGTGTGTGTGTCATCAAATTCAATCACTTGCAAACCCGGTTCCTGGTTTAGTCGTAGTTTTCATCGACGCCTCGTCGCTCATACGGAGTTTGCGCGAAAATTGCATTTGGTCGTCGTCGTTGAGAATCAAGGCAAACGATATTTGATCTCGGACGGCATCGACTAGAGATGCGGACGATGCAGCGGACAGAGTGCACTTTGCGCTTTGCACACGAGATATGATGTGATTTAGCAAACGATTTTACATGAGAGATGCATTCGTCTTTTTAAATCTATTTCAAAGATCCTTCATATCAATCCTGTCATGTCCATTTCAGAGCGGATCCTACAGATTTTCGCGTTTGATACACACGTGGCAATAGAAGTAAAGAACTACGCAAACGTAGAATGCTTATATTCTTTCTTACAGACACATATAAAATTAGTCGTTTTCTTCAAATTTTTTAATGACTTAATTCAATTTTTATAATTTAAAGAACATGGGGTTAGAATTAAGTTTATAAGTAGGTTGTAGGAGCAATTTTTATATTTTGGAAAGAGAGAGAGAGAGAGAGAGAGAGAGAGAGAAGCCTCAATATATTTCTGAAAATATATCTGCATTCTATAGATAAACTATTGATTTTGAATCGTGCAGCGGTACGCGGCTAATTGGATTACTGAACAGGACATTAATTGCTTTAATTATTATTCCTATAGATATTCTCAATGACGTTTGAGATTAGAATTGATATCGCATAGTGACAGTTTTCCGATGACCCATATTATTTTTCTTGCGGAATCAAATAGTTTTACAACACACGGTTTATGAAACATAATCGAATTATCTCACCCATACACTTACGCTTTATTGTTGTACATCAATGCATACGCCCAATTGTTATACACCCAATTGCGCGCTTGTGAGCGCCGTGGCCTATAAGTAATTCATTTATCCGTAGCTGCGCCCGCGACACACAACAATGGCGTTGCAAATGAAAAACCATTAAAAAGCATTAAATGCACTGTTTTCATTGCGATCGCGATCAAGTGACGTGATTCGCGCATATAGTAGAAAGAACGAAAACGAACTCCAATATCGAGGTTTAACTTAAAAGTGAAAAGCTATTTTAAATCAAAGAGTGTTCATCAATAAAATATATTATATTTTACATTTCATCAATAAAATATTTTATATTTTATTCTCAATTCAAAACTAAAATAAAAACTGATTGTTTTCACGCTATCTGATACTAACAAGTTAGGTGATTTATAATCTCAGAATATGATAGAATTATGTGCGACTACACTTTGTATTATTAATATTTTTTATTATACAATTGACAAGTTTTCAGTCATGTGAAAGTCGACGTCAATATTAAATCTGTCCTTTCTCTCATTCTCTTTACATGCATCTACGCGTACATTTAGCAGGCTTCAGTTTACTAACCAAATTGCAATGGGCGGCGACAATGTGGATACCGTGTATTTCAATCTCGAATCTCGAGATTTGGTGGGACGCATTGACGGAGACAGAAAGAGGCGATTGGGATACTAGGGGGATGCACAGGATTCGCCGTGAGCAAGACGGAGGGAAAGCCGGGGATGTAGATAGCGATTGAGAAAGGGGGGACGAAGGACGAGAGAGCTCCGAGAGATGGAGAGAAACACGTTGATAGAGTGGCAAGATGGAGTGGGAAGGGAGTATCCTGCGGAAATTCGATGCTAATGAAGGAAATTGCGTAGATGCCAAACCAGTATTTCCCTTATCTCTCTCCCTTCCTCTTTCTCATCCTCTCTCTCTCTCTCTCTCATCNCTTCGTCTCTAC
>NW_012132499.1:0-2203 GCF_000143395.1 Atta cephalotes | reverse complement strand
ACACACACACACACACACACACACACACACACACACACACACACACACACACACAGTAAAAATAATGTTCCATCTTTTTATTTCAAGTACTTTATTTGAATCTTTGTATCATAATTTTGTCGGAGCTCATTTCATTCTCAGAGACGAAAAAAAATTCACATAAATTATGCTGATAGTATCGCATAACTTTGTAACGCGACAAAGAAACGTACGACATTTAGTTTCGCTACAGAGATGAAATGTACAAAGTATCAAGAACGATAGAGAAGAATTACAAATAAATCAGATTCCCTTATCGCTGACATTCAAAGTCAAAAAAGAATGCATAATATTTAACGTAGGTTAAAAGATAACAAGTAAGATGCCTAAGAAACTTTTTTTATTTTTAATATATTTTCCGGTAATAAAAGAGTCTGGTAATTACGTTAAATTAAAATTTTATTAAGGTCACAAAACGTGGTCTTTCACATAAAACGTTTTTCTGTTTGAAAATTGAATACCTATCGTAATAATTAAACAAAATGATTTCTATCAGAAAGAAAATTTTAAATAAGATATTATATTATGCATTTGATTATTATTACTTTATTTTAATTTTTCTAATATCTCGAAATACATATGTTAAGAAATTTTTAAATATATAAAAATTATTTAATTAAAAAAAATGTTTTTCAAACTACAAATCACGAATTCCCATAGTTAGTATTGTAAAGTATACGTGTCACGATAGTAATGATTTTTTTTCCTTGATGAATGTGCTTCATCGACTGGCAGTACTAGTAATATGGTGGAAAATAGCGAGTGAGAAAAAGAATTACCTGCAATAAGCATTATATTTCTTATGTTTTACGAAAAGAGAGGTTGGAATAGACGTGAGAAAACAACGATATAAAGAGCTGAAAGATTAGATAACGTAAAACTTTTTTATTGAAAAAATGCAGCTCAAGTTGCTAAACAGAAAAAAAACCATAAAAAATGCAGTGCAAAAAATAATGAATAAATAAAAACTCCTAATTGCATTAAATATAAGAGATGTAACTGTTATGTTTATATTGTTTGTAACATTTGTAACATTGTTTTCGCATTTTATACACAAAGTTAAAAATGGTTGAACTTAACTATGATAATTTTTCAACATTAAAGAAATGCAAATGATAATTTAAAGAAATTAATACAAATTAAATAAACTTTGTATATGGTTGTGCGTGTATACATTTTACTAACGAGTATATCACATAAACTTATTATTAATAAGAATTATTAAGACTAATATAATACTAATACAAACGAAGAAGTGCAGAATGCAATAACATTCATCTGCCTTTCTATAACATGATACAATTACGTGATGTATGTAAACAAATAATATTTAAAAGAGAAAAGAGAAAGAAAGAGAGAGAGAGTTATCAATATATTAAATAGTTAATTAGATACATGTCGATAATAGACTAAAAGAGAATAATGAATGATTTCTTAGTATTTATTCTTTGGAATATGGATTTTTTTTTAATTATATGAACACACATTTTGTATTTTATGGAAATTTTGTTAGGTGTGGCATTACTAATCGGAATTGGGCGGAAGTAAAGGCACACACCCATTTGTGAAATGGGACAATAGATAATTGACTTAAAATATTGAACATAAAATGGAAATTGTATTGTTTTTCGCGGAAACAAAGAAATATAATGGAGAGATGTCCAAACCTATATTGTTCAATTGTGCTGTGCGTTATTTAAAGATTTACGTTGAAAGTAATCAATTACAAGAAACGCGTTTCTAAGAAATTGTTAGACAAAAAAAATGGTAGTCGTATTAAATGTTATCCATTAGAGAGTTTCCGGACTTTGATTTAATTAATTCTATCAGTTCTGTACAAATTTGTTAAAACTAAATGTATTATATATAAAGCAAATGATGTGACATTTCGTGTGCCATCCTGCATTTCATATATTGGTATGTGCGTCTTCATCTGCGACCAATTCTGACTTACAATGCCACACCTAACAGAATTTCCACGAAATAGGTATAGAATTTGCTTACACAATTAAAAAACTAATACTCTACAAGTATAAGTGTAATAAGATAATTAAACACACACACACACACACACACACACACACACACACACACACACACACACACACACACACACACACACACACACACACACACACACACACACACACACACACACACACTA
>NW_012132498.1:0-2202 GCF_000143395.1 Atta cephalotes | reverse complement strand
AATATAAAATATTCTAAAAGTAACTATTATTTTCGATTAGAAATCACTATGTTTCCACTTTTTTTTTATAAGTTTCATTGTTGCACAGAATAAATTATTGTGAAGTAAGATAATGATAGGCTGGCAAGCTAAGAAAATAAATTCATTATTTTGGAGAAAACTGTATACAGAAGTAAGATTTATTATTATCCATGATACAAGTTACCGTAGTAAATAATTCCAGTGACACACAATACAGGTCACCCACAATAAAGTTGCAAGATTTCATGCTTCTTTGCATCATGAACAATAATAATTTTTGCATTTGTACAGGCGCCACATACCATTGAGTATCGTATCTAGAAATTATCATAATATTTTCTTATTTCATTGCACTAAAAAGAAACTATTCAATTCGTCGCATTCGTGCATTTAAACATAATTGATGAGAATATCGTTATAATTGTAAGTATTTGCTTATTAATTTAAGTAATTCTTTATATTTGCCTATAATATTAATGATTAATGATTTATTATGAAAATCATTCTAACGTAAAATATTGAAACTACATATACACAATAATGTTTCATCGGCACTCACGTTTTTCTAAAAATTCCTGTACTACTATCTATAATCTTCTGTCCCATATAATTACATATAAACAAATAGGAAAACTGAGCAAATACAAATACTATATGTAGTGGTACGAGACCTTTTCTTTCATCCGGTAAAATAGTAACTTGACAAAGCTAAAATATATTGAAAAAATATGCATTATATTTATACTCCCTATGTACTCGAGTAAATAGACATGAGAACTACTTTTATTAACATTATTACGATTAATTTATAGTGTTAATAAATTAGTTTTTTACTTACACGGAATAGATTTATACTCAAAGAAGCTACGCCTAGAATACTTAGAATAAAATATGATACTGATAATGTAGATGACAAATATTCAAAATACCTTTTAAAAATTTTTTATTGTATCATTAAAAATATTTATTATAGATAGTTGCCAAAAATCAAGATATAATACGTATAACATATTAAATTAATAATAAAAATATGAAGATAAATAAAAATCGGAGTACCCGTAATAATGAAAATATGAAAAATATTTATAAATTATGCAATAAAAATTAAACAAAAGTTTTTCTTTACTAAAAATGAAATGCTTATAATAGACATTAACAGAAAAATAAAAAAGAGTTTTTTAAATAATTGAAAAAAAAAAGAAATAATTCTAAAAATCAAAACAATGCTAACATTATTAATGAAAGTAATAAATTACCAACTCGAGAGTTCTTTGATGAAGCTTTACAGCCTCAATTAATTTAACACGGATAATATTTTCTTTATTTAAGGTTAATGACATTGATACGTTCTTGTCCAATGCACATATTATTCGATAGCTATAACAAATGTGGAAGCCAATAATTACGTGCAATTACTACTTGTAGGTTAATTATTTTTTCACATATATAATATATAAATATAATAATATATAAATTTGCAGTATATAATTATTTTACCTAACTATTTCAAACATGCCGCAAACATGATAAAAGTACGCAAGAGCCAAAGTCTCCGTAGCTAAAACAGTTGTATAGCCCATAACAAGAGCTACGATTATGTGCAATAATATTGGATAAAAATATTTTTGTTCATCCAGAAAGTATTCTACTAGAAATGGTAATTGCCGCGTTCGTGATTCATTTAATGGTGCCACAATATCAAGAATATCTGGCAAAAACAGTATTGAAATGTAAGCAATAGCGGTAGGATATATTACGCCTGAAATCATAAAATACCTAAAGTGTTACGCTGTAAGAAATTACGAATAAGTCATCCACAGAAAATATTTCAATTTCATATGTTATGTTTGGTACGATACACAGTTGGAAAATTTGTATTAAATTTATCATATGTCTCAAACAGTTTACTTACACAGTTTTTTGTATTAATTTAATACAAGATAAATATGTTAGAAAGTAACACAAATATTACGTAAAAGAAGTTAACACAAAAAATGAAACATAAATACAATTTATAAGTATATTTCTTTATTAAAATTTTAATAAAATTGTAATAATGTAATTAATATGTTAAATTAATATATTTAATAATATATTTAATAAATTTTTAGTATATCAAACAAACACATTTTATTCATATATCTCAGAATCTTTGTTTTAACAAACATTATTTATATGTTA
>NW_012132497.1:0-2204 GCF_000143395.1 Atta cephalotes | reverse complement strand
GTGTGTGTGTGTGTGTGTGTGTGTGTGTGTGTGTGTGTGTGTGTGTGTGTGTGTGTGTGTGTGTGTGTGTGTGAGTTACCACTATCGAATAAAGAATTATCGTTTCATGTTAC
Source organism: Atta cephalotes (assembly GCF_000143395.1). Classification (NCBI taxonomy): domain Eukaryota; kingdom Metazoa; phylum Arthropoda; class Insecta; order Hymenoptera; family Formicidae; genus Atta; species Atta cephalotes. Next base: position 2,091 of record NW_012132497.1, on the reverse strand, counting down.
TTTGTTTCAGAGTCAAAATTATACATGGTTGCTGGAGAATGGAATAGAGTTTCAAATGTATTGAAAGACTCGTTCGCCGCAGAGCGAATTTTCCCTGTGTAATAATATATGTATATATATATATATATATATATATACTGCAAATTCGCATTAACTTTTACAACACAACAAAAGTAATAATTTTCAATAAAAATTGAGTTTGCATTACGTATTACGTGTTACTATATATTTGAGTTTTAAAAATATATCATGTGATAAATAAAATTAAGGTAACAAATTTTTAAATTTTATATATATAATATATGATTATTGCAACATATGTTTTTGCTTTCTTTTTATACAATAATATCATAACTTTGGAAATAGAAATTAATAAATTCATCATTGCTATATTAATATCCTAAAAAATGACAATATTAAAACTTATTAAATAAAATCACTTTTAAGAAATCACTGAGAGAATATAATTTTGCATTTGATTAGTAATAATCTTTGTTCATGTCTCCATTTATCATGATTGGGTCCACGAGAGCATTCGCGCAATATTACAGCATCACAGCATAAATAAATAAATTTTTCAGAGAGGTCCAATGATCCTCGTGTCGATAAAATCTACGATTCTTAAAGAATTCACAATGACTTAGTCCACGAGTACTTTAAACAATACAAATTTTGTATTTTTATTTATTTCTTAATAAACAATTCCTACACTTCCTGGCACTTTCATGGATGTAACAAATGATTGCGCTATAAAAAAGCCAAAATATAGATTGCTGGTCGAAACCACTGAGACATTGCAGAAAATAGGAACATGTGCCATATCAAACTGTAACAGTGAACATCGTTTATCTCCTTGAAGTAGAAAGCTTCTAGATGTGTAAAAGCACGCGTTCTTCTCTAGAAAATGAAAAAAAATCTAAGATGAATGAATTCGCGTAATAGAATAAAACTAACTTGAGGTCAATACGACCTTTGTCGGATCCATTAAATCCTCTTTTGTGTCTGACGATCCACAAAATAAAGTAACATCGATTAATTCACGTTTTGTTCCTTAAAAGAGGATCGATTTAAATCTCATTTCGATCTTTATCACTGATAAGTTGACATTAATAGTTAATACAACAGTTGATATAGTGTTAAAATCCAATTACCCCTTTATTTTATAGACCTGCTTTATAACAGAAATTTCACATTAATTACGTTATTACAAAACACGTTATTATAATCCTATATATTTGCTGATAGAAATTGCCGTTATTTGAAACTCTAAATATTTACAGTCGGATATTACAACCGACCAGGCACGTCCAAAAATTGATGTTGACTTACTGTCCTTCTCTAGCAGCTAGAAGTTGGATTCTCTTTTGACAGTAGTGGCTTAATGCAAATTTCATGGAACGACTGGTGTCATAAAAGCCGCGGTTTAGATATCAATTTATCACCGCTTTCTGCTCGGTAATATCACATTATTTCCTACCCTTTCTGGTCCTCGCGGCCGGCAACAATGGCGATGGGCAATCAATAGCACTCACAATCCACCTCCCTTTCGCGCACCTCCCTCTGTACTCCCTCAACCCCTGCCGCGTTGCATCGTTCTGCCTGGAGAGAACTTTTGGTCATTTTTCATCCTCATGTCCTATCGACGACCGACATTACAGTATGAAGACTGACGTGTACGTCATCGATGTGCTATGCACGCATTACTGCTTCCATTCTTCGTATTAACCTGGGAAGATTACAAGAGAGAGCCAAAAACACAGCGAAATAGATAGGCCCGAATTAATTTCATATGAAATCAATTACAATTTATAATAACTCGTTTTTTTGCGAATAGATAATGTTACAAATACCATTATGTTTATCCTATTACTTATCAGATTACAAATATGATTATAAATACCATTTAGTTATTCGAAACTATACTAAACTAATTATAGCTTAATATATTTATGTTAAGCTATTATATTAGTAACAAAAAATAAAATGCAATATATATATATATATATCTATATATATATATATATGTATATATATATATATAATGAATTAATTATATATATATATATATATATATATATGTATATATATATA
>NW_012132496.1:0-2201 GCF_000143395.1 Atta cephalotes | reverse complement strand
TTACAATTTTAAAGTATTATTTAAATTATTTAAAATTTTAACAAATTTATTTTTGCTAAGATCTTCTTTAGAGAATATATATAATTATTTTAGAAAATACATATAATTATTTTATCTAAATTTTGAGTAACTTTCCTTTTATTTAAATTAAAGATAAAAGAAGAGTTACTTAAAAATTACTTACAAATTTTATTATATTATACAAATTTATTTTTACTAAGATCTTTAAAAAAATACATAATTGTTTTAGAGAATATATATAATTACTTTAGAATATATAATTATTTTATAGAATATAAAATTATTTAAATCATTTTATTTAACAATGATTTAAAAATAATCATTTTTAAATCAAATTAAATGATTTAAAAACAAGCAAAAAAAATTAATTTCACACAAGTAAAAAATAATATTTACCGCAAAGTTGCTCCACCGGTGTCTGATGTCTCTTCCAGACCTCCTCCTCCTCTCAGAATATGATTACAACATCTCGCACAGGACACTTGCGTAAAACACTCGCGAATAATAAAATATAATCGCGCGCGGATTATAACTTGAGTCTGATAACTTGAACGGCACTCCCGAAACACGCGACGCGATGAACCGACCGGTTCGTTCATTTTTAAATCGGCGGCAAGGGCACGTTAGCTTCTCCGGATTTTTACAAGAGAATGATTTTACTCAATATCTCAAAAATTTATCTAGATATTATACTCAGATATATTATATTCAGATATATATCTAAAAATTTTTGATGAAATACTTGAGAAAAAAGTGTTCTTTTCATGTAAATATCCTCTGGGTACCCTCCCACCGTCAAAGTCGTACTCGTGAAAGGGAAGATAATCTGAAAAATGTATATATGAATAATATATAGCCATTTCTATATTACTATATTACTGTGCAATCGGTTAACTTTTAGAAACGAATATTACGTCTGCAATTCGTTATCATTGCAAAATAAAGTCAGATAAAAAGACTGAATCTTTTACTTAGACATAAATGATTAGAGTTTAGAATGAAATAGGCTAGAGATTAATAAACAGGAAAAGTGTTTCTTTTATTACCGATAAATAGTTATGATTAATTTAAACGGATCTCCGTATAAGATCGACAGGTGCTTAAAAAAAATTTATTAATTATTAAACCATATTCATTGTAAAAACAGGAATTGCAATTTTTTTGCAAGAGAGTATTCATAGTAATATTGCTTTTTTTGTGACTCGTGTGTAATACCGTTCGTATAGACAAGTAGCCGTGTCGCGTGCCGTTCTTCTTCACATTTCTTTTGAAAAGTATAATCGCGAAAAATGCTAGATATAATTCGAAAGTTTTATTTCATGAATATTCACATAATAAAATTGCTAGTATAATTAATTATTCATAAAGCTTCGTATTATATTTAGCATTTTTTGCGATTACGTTTCAAAAGGAATGTAAAGAAGAACGACACGGCTACCTGCCTGTACGAGCTTCGGTAAGACAATGACTACGATAACTACGCGTCAACATGACACGCCATTCCGTATCATCCCCACTTCAAGGTCGCGCGCCGCTCGCCTAACTGTCGAAATATTACGCGTATTACAAAATTAGTAAAATAATCTACTCGTTTTAATATTCTTCGATGAATATTACACGATGCTTTATTACATGATTTACGTTCTATTTTTTGAATTCGTTACGCACACAACTCATCTATATCTTAAACCGGTATTCATAGAATTTATATTCAAGACGTCTTAAGTACAATTTTAAGAAGCCACGAATCAGAGGGCTGTATTAATATCTTAAGACATTACTTAAGACAACTTCGAAATAAGAACGGACTATGAATCTCCGCTCTCAGATATCTCTAACTTATACGTCTTTGTAACTGTATAATAGGAATTCTATTTATTATATTTAATAATAAATGTCCAAAATGTTTTATAATTTTAAAAATGTTTGCATTTATATAATGAATGTATAACTTATTATTCATCTTTATTTGAATGCAAATCATCAAAGAGAGTAATAAAGATTGAGATATAACTCTTAGTACACACCTTTTGTTTTGAGCAACATTACTATTTGGGCATCCTTACGTAATTAATCGTCAATTCGCGTTCGTGAATATTTAATTTTTCTAGATTAATGTGCGACACCCGGAGCGATCGTATCACACGTCCGTCCCCCTCCGCGCTCGCCGAACGAATGCC
>NW_012132495.1:0-2207 GCF_000143395.1 Atta cephalotes | reverse complement strand
TTTTTGTAAATATAATTTCTGATGAAATGTTATAAAATCTAAAAAATTTAAAAATATTTTTTAAAATTATGGGATGAGAAATTTCAGAATATTTCCGAAAAAATTCCAATTCGAATAAAAATTATGAGAAAAATTTTTACCAGATATATTATGAGATATCGAGTTCATTTTAAGTAAATTCTGAAAGTGTATAAGCAGAATTAGCAAAAATAATAAGTCATTTTAAAGGAAATTTAAGATATTGCTTTAAGATATTGTGTAAAAGTTAATTCAAATACTATTTTTTCTGAAAGTTAAAGAAATGTAAAAAGTGAGCAAATTACAAAGTCAAAAAATTGTGCTCATAATATGAGATACCTCGAGAAATCGATAATAAAGCGCAAAGTACAATTTTAATTAAAAAATGTTATTTAATGTTTCTAAAATACAAACAAAACAGCCAATGTGCGCGCAATGAGTGATACATTGTACCCAGGACTCGTCTAGAGTCCTTTAGTTAGAACCAAGCATCGCAGAAACAGGAATTCGATGTTCATTCTTTTTATTACTGTAATATAACATTCATACTTCAACAACGATTGTCACTCAGACAGACTTAGGAGCATTAGAAGTACCCTAAAGTATCTCATATTAAAGTATCTCATATTACGAGTCCACACCTTACGATTTTATGATCATCAAATCTAACTTCTGTAATTAAACAATTCAACATATTTCATATTTTTCTATTAGTACGATCTTCTATCACTACATAAAGAACTTGTTGTCAAATATTTATTAATTAAATAATAAATAAGATTTAAAGACTCATTTCAATGAAACTTGAAGACATCCAAATTCTAAAATCTTTTTTTATGACTACAGACATGATCTAATAATGCATTTTCCAATAAATAATTTTTAACCTAAGAGCAATGCATTCATGGTGGAATCAACAGATAGCATTTATTAATTTAGCAGAAACGCTGCTCTCATATTAGGTGCTTACCTTATAATAGTAGGCTTTCCTCTAATAAGTGTAATGTAAACGTAATGTACAGATTTTTAAAATTGGCAGTGTACATTAGAACACAGCCTCTGTATTAACTTTTCTTATAAATTATATTTGAAATATAATAATTTTTGATACATAGACAAGGTGAATCGAAAGAGTTTTATGGGTAACTATGTCGTAAACGCTGATGGTTACCCCTTAAATCCTGTGGGACGAACTGGTATCGTTGGACGAGGACTTCTCGGTCGATGGGGACCAAATCACGCTGCAGATCCTATTGTTACACGGTGGAAACGCGATAATGCAGGAATTGTAGAAGTAGACAAGCAAACAGGAAAACCCGTGTTACAATTCGTCGCAATACAGAGGCGAGATTCCGGTGAATGGGCCATACCAGGGGGAATGATTGATTCAAATGAAACGATTTCTACCACGTTAATGAGAGAATTCATGGAGGAAGCGCTGAACTTTTTAAAAATGAATGAAAGAAAGATTCTTCAAAATTCTATAATGGAATTCTTCACAAAAGGTGACGAGATTTACAAGGGATATGTGGACGATCCGCGAAATACTGATAACTCTTGGATGGAGACAGTAGCTATAAATTTTCACGACGAGGAAAATAATATCGTTGGAAAATTGAGATTGAAGGCTGGAGACGATGCGCGTAATGTAAGATGGATGGATTTAAATAAAGAAATAAATTTATATGCCAATCATAGTGATTTTGTAAACACAGTTGTGTCGCGACGCAAAGCGCACTGGTAAAACGCAGTATATAATTACCTCGATAATCTCATATAGGATAAGAAAATATTAAAAAACTAAATAATTATTTAAAAAATTATTTTGTATTATACTATATGTACACACTATACCTACATATATCTATAAAATACTACAGAGCACAAGAGTAATAAACATTACTGTCGTCAAACTATAAAATCTTACATTTAATACACGTTTTTAGAGATAAAATAAGATCATTTAACGCAAGAACTGAAAATATACATTTAAAAATATCGATTACATATTGTATTAAATTTGTAAAGGTACAACATCCAATCTTCAAATTTAAATCGTTTCCTATTGTATATTTTCATAATTCTTTTCACGCACATCACAATCGTGATCAAACTTAAACACGAATTAAATATAACATATATATATATATATATATATAGAGAGAGAGAGAGAGAGAGAGAGAAGAAGA
>NW_012132494.1:0-2205 GCF_000143395.1 Atta cephalotes | reverse complement strand
CCCCTACCCCTCCTCCTCCTCTCTCTCTCTCTCTCTCTTTCTCTTTCGCGTATATTTAAAATCAAACCCTATAAAACAAGATTAATTATAATGTTTGATTAATTATTATCATATGTTTTATTAATTAGTCTTTCTTTTCAGGCTCTTGTAGATATCATGGCACCTAAATTAACAATGTCTAGAGCCATGCTTTTTATATCTTACAAGTTATATCTAATATAAGATCTAACTTTTGATACATTCTGATGTATGTAATAAGAATATGTTACATAAAGATTATAAAAACTTTATTCAAAAATTAAATAACAAAATATAAAATATTTGAAAAGAGAACAATGACTGATTGTTTGTGTATTATACGATATAGTACAGATCTGCTAACGTTCTGTCACAAAACCTATTCTTATGTTTATATAACATTTTTTTTTATTCGTGGAACATATGGTTGGAATAAAAGTTTGCAGTACTACTTTATTTGTATCATGTCTGCATGTGTTTTTGGCATTCGATAAAGTAGTTTTAGCTTTAATTGTTTTTTTAATTATGGTACGACGTTTTTAACGGAGTTATGAATAGTCAAAGTCAAAATGCTCTTTTCGTACGCGATAATTTAATAACAAAAAATCTGACGAACATTTTTAAGAAATGATTTTGGAAAGAAAATTCCAAGCTTTTAATTAGAAAGTCGGAAATTTTCATAAGTTTTTTCAGGCACACAAATTACAGGCTCACAAAGTGAGAAAAAAAATTTTCGCATTTTGTTTAGTTCATAGTTTTCTATATGTAGAAACTATCAAATTTACAGAAACTTAAAAAACTTAGTAATCTTTCGAAAATAGAAAGTCTAAAATCCTTTTTTTAAATTTAAATTTCATTCACTTTTAACAAAGTCATAGTTACTTGAATTTTGAAATAACGCTACGAACTTTTGTTCCAATCCAGTTTCAAAAAAAAAAATGACTGCGATATTTTCGATTTGCAGCTCTGCTGCAACTTTTCAATCTTTGATAGAAGGTAAACACTATACTTGGAAATTAAATCTGCTAAAGTTATTTGAGACTGACTGAAAGTTGATTTTATCTCTTTAGAGATTACACAACTTTAATACATACGCATGCTATATAGAAGAAATACGGTCTGTTATACAAGATCGGGTGTTCTACCTCTACAGATAACTCGTTCTTGAAGGGAATGAGTTTAAAAATGTAATGATATACTCTGTCATGTTTCATAATTTAATCCTCAGTGTCACTTTTGTTATTGCTGACATTGGGAGCTTTCCAACAAGAGATAATACAGTGAATCATTACATTTGTTGTTTGTCAATGTTAAGCAAAGCTGAACTGATTACTGTGTTACACAGTGTCGCTTGTTGGAAAGTTCCCATTGTTAGTTTAATAAAAGGATAAAATAAAGAAACGATTTTATATTAATAACAAAATAGGTGGTGAATTTTAATGATTACAAAAAACAATAAATATTAATTAAGCTCTCGAGATATAACCAAACAGTATAAATTTTAGAAATAGGCAAATCGGAGTAAAATCTGCGCGTAATTCGTGCGCTATAATTAATTTTATATTTCTCTTCTTATATAAAATAATATAACAGTATTGTCTTTAATGATTACTTATATCACTCTAAATTTCTTGCAATAAAATCTCATTTTAAGAGAGTGAAAATACAATCACCCTTGAAAACAAGTAAAAATATTTTACTTCTTAAAAAAGAGTGAAGATTTGAAGAGTGAAAATTTTCATTTTTTTGAAAATTGTCATTCTTTTTCAAGAAGTGAAGGATGATTGTATTTTCATTTTCTTGGAGTGAAATTTCTCTGCAAGTTTTATGATGGCGGATAAATATGGCGAACTTGAATTTTAAAGCATTGTTCAAAACACATGAGAGTTGGTTTTTCAGAGTTCGATGCTGATCTTGATTTTAACAAAATAAAATAATTCAAATTGGCGGATCCAACATGATTGATTTTAATTTTAAAATGCATATAAGTTTCTAGGGTTTTTTAGTTGGCTGATCATGATGAGTTTGACATTAGAATAAAAAAATTTTAAATGCCTGAAAAAAATTTTTTAATTTAAAAATATATATTTATATATGTATATACATTTTAAATATATATATATATATATATACATATATATATATATATATATATACATATACATATACATATATATATATATATAT
>NW_012132493.1:0-2206 GCF_000143395.1 Atta cephalotes | reverse complement strand
CGTTGAAATCACTCACGACACGTTCTTTCACTAATAGCGGCCTCACCATAAATATTTGAGAGCATTCGAGCCTCAGCCGCAGATTTCTTCATTTTGAAGCAAAAAATTAAAACCTCCCGCAAATGACGAGATTTGGCTCGTAAACTGACATTTTCAATCGAGAATAACTTTATGATGCAGACACAAATCGACTAATGTTTCTATGAGGTTATGTTGACAGATTCCCAAGTTTATTGTATGACATCTATGATCTATTTATTTCGACCACCACTTACCGCTAAAGCCATCTATAGGAAAACGGCGGAAGCAAAGTTGTACACCTAATATAATTGCAGACTTTTACTTATGGTAAATTTTTCCAATTTTATAAAAAATGTAGTTTATGAAAAAGGCTAAATTTTATAAATACTTCGTTTATGATTTTATTGTTTATAAAGCATATTATTATAGTCAAAATATAGAAACTTATTGTATTTCTTACTGAAAATATTTGTCAATTCAGTATACATTAGAGTCGATAAAAGTAAATTGTGTTAATCAAATAGTGCTTAACAATTAATGTTTTATGTGCATTGGAGTATTGCACATTTTTTCTTGGCATAAAATATATTAACTATTAAATCATTTCAGATTTCAATTAAAACGACTTCACTTTTCGATCCATTCTACCATAGTATACATATATTTGTAATGTCTGTAAAATTAACATCGCCAAGCTACCCGCTTGTCTAACCTAGAAGTTGCAGCTAGGCAATGTCCGCTTGGAATATCCATCGTTTACAATTCGAGTTCTTAATTTGCAATTTTCTGATAAACTAATTGCGTTATCGAACGGTTTGTGGCATAAGTTAGCACAAGTCTAGCAGAATTTAGCACAACTTTGATTTTTTTTGTTCTGACAAAATGACGATGTTAGACTTTAAAAATGGTTTTCTTCAATTTTCGCTTCATTTATTGAAGCGCGATTTGCGGCACAACATAACACAAACCTAGTACAATCTAGCACAATTTTGATTTTTTTTTCCAAAATGGCGATGTAACTTCATATATTTATAATGTTCAAACATATATTTGTAACGTTTTGTTCTATTCCTTTCATGTATACATATTATACAAATATATACATATTATTCATATTTTACACACACATATGTACGTGAGCGTCTTCATACACATTTATACATATTATTTGGAGACGGTGGCGTCTCGGCGTAAGCCAAAAAATAATTAAAAAATACTAAAACTGAATTATTATTATTTATTAATTGACATCTATATTATATAGTGAAGTTTTTATATTCATATTTTTATATATACAGTCTTATCATTCTTTCCTCGATATTAGTTATGATTTTGTAATTGATTGTTTAAAAGTATCTTAATTATAAATAATTATTTCAGATTCTTATGTGATACAAGAAAAAAATTAGTAGATGCTGAATTAATATCTATTTTGCAAAGTGATGCAGAAATGCATAAATATCAGCGGCTCAAAAGAAAATTTAAAAAATTGCGAGTCTATTCAGATTCTTCTGAAAACAATAGTGATAAAGAAACAGTATGTAAAATATTCGCCTCCAAAATTGAGAATACCCAAAAAATATAATAACGTTTCACCGAGAACATCCATAATCGTCACTCCGTGCAAATCGTCTACATTGTTATTGTTGCTTTTTTGAATTTATCTAATATGCAAATGAGATAAAATCTTATTCAAGAAAGAATGATACATTAAGGGATTCAGCTACAAGAAATTGCGATCAATCTTCATCAAGAAAAATGATTTTACCAAGACATTCATCTAGTATTGCAAGCAATTATCAATTGATCAATTTTCCTCAAGAAAAATAATTTCGGTAAATGTACAGTATAACGGACATTTTCCGATGATCTTGATCTTAACATGTGTCAAGGTAACCCCGAATGACCTTCGGAAGGTTTTAGTCCACGGTCGTTCTTCGTTAAAAAGTTATTAACAAAAAAGATTTGAAAAATAACGCATTGTTTCTGCTTACATGCAATATTAAATACTACATAAGTTTTGACTTTCAACAGTGAAGCGTGATACTCATCCCCTCCCCCTTTCTCTCTTTGTGCGAAGCAAAATCCACTGTATATAAAAATGTATATTAAATTAAAATAACTTTGCAAAGGGGAGGGGAAAAAATGGTGAGAATCGAAGGTGAGAGTCATGCGCTCCTGAAGC
>NW_012132492.1:0-2204 GCF_000143395.1 Atta cephalotes | reverse complement strand
TATATATATATATATATATATATATATATATATATAATATATATTAATAATTAATCAGAGAAACTTAACAATCATATTCTAATATGTAACATGTTCTAATGTTTTTCTAGATTGAATTGCTTGATTGGTCCGGAGAAGATCTATCTCCGAATAAAGATAAAGGTATTGAGAGATTCCAAATTGTTGCCGGCCAAAGCTATGCTCATCCAGAGGAAGATAGTACTGTAAAAAGTTAGTATCATGATCTAACAGTAGTATGTGCTATGTATTCTTTTTCTAATAAATTTTTTATATATCCTTAGTACACTTGACTGGAAAATACAATGGTCAAGTATTTGAAGATAGAGATGTAGAATTTGTTCTTGGAGAAGGAGAAGTTGCAGGAATTATAGATGGTGTAGAAATAGCATTGCAGCGTTTCTTGAAGAATGAGAAATCTAGGCTGCTAATTAAAAGCAAATATGCATTTAAGGAACAAGGAAATCCGGAATTTAATATTCCACCGAATGCGGACGTTGAATATGAAGTGGAATTGCAGAATTTCGAGAAGGTAATTGTGATTATTGGAGCTGAATGTTTGTTTCTAATTCTGTAAATTTCTAAATTACTAAATATTATTTAACAGGAGGCAAGTATATGGTCAATGAAATCACCGGAAAAAATAGAACAAGCAAAGATGCAAAAAGAAAAAGGAACGAAGTACTTGATATCCGATAAAATCAATTTAGCCATTAAAGTATATCAGAAAGTTTTCAAATACTTAAATGATGCATCGAGTTTCGAAGATGATCTCAAAAAGGAGAGAGATAATCTCGTAATAGCGACTCACTTAAACCTTGCTCTATGTTACCTGAAAATCAATGAAAATGTTTTGGCTAGAGACGAGTGTACTAAAGCTTTAGAATTGGATTCGCAGAATGAAAAGGCTCTGTTCAGAAGAGGACAAGCGCATCTTGGACTCTCATCTCCTGAAATTGCTATTAATGATTTCCAGAAGGTTGTAGAAGTACAACCGAAAAATACGGCCGCGTCTAAACAAATTTTAATCTGTAATTCTCTTATTAAGAAGCAATTAGCTAAAGAGAAGAAACTTTATGCGAACATGTTCGATAAGTTTGCGCAGGAAGATAAACAGGTTTGTGAAAAACAATAATGTTGAATAATGTTTTGATCGATATAACCTTTTTCATGTGCCGAGTTTTCGTATCAAGTATTGCTCAAAATTTATTATGAACATTTAGCTATTTGAAATGAAAATTATCTCTGCAATGTGTAATAAATATACTTGGATATCAATTATTATCCATGTTTCAATATTGGCAAAAATGCCCGTAGACTCTGCATTTATCATAAATATTATGAATGATATAAAGGCTGATTATTTTAAATCAAATAAATCTTGAAAATCTTGAAAAATTTGTCAATGCATTTGCGTTTGACCATAAACCGTTAGTAATCTCATAGAAGGAGGAGCAAAAACTGAAGGAACAGCCAGACGTGATGCGTGGAACTCTAGGAGAATGGGGACAGGAAGAAAGACCCGGAGGTAGAGACGCGACTGCCTTTGAGAAGGAAAATCCTAACATACTTATGCTCAACGCTAATGGTTCTGGTGAATTCAAAAACATGTAAACAATGAACTTTTCTCTTTCGTTACACTGCCCCGCGTAACTGCCGACAAATTGAGGTCTCATCGCTCTTTATTTTCAGTGCCTTCTAAGTACTGCTATCTTTAACAAAAATTGTATGTGTTATAAATTGTATATTAAAACATCAAATATTTAATTTTAGCGTGTAGAATTCATATGAGTCGCTATATGAAAGTTTCTTGTACTTAATACACATGAGCGCATCATAAGAATTATTTTAACATACTGTCTTTTAATTTAAAAAAATAGATTCAGTTTGTTAAGTTTTTAAAGATACAATTTTATTAATGCAGTACAATTGTCAAAGTCTGGCTACGTTACGCTTAGTTTGATTCTGATCTCTCATCAATGTCCAATTTCCATAAAATTACGTGCGATAGTTAAATCAGTGTATTTTTCAAATTATGCCATTCCATTATAGTATAGTGCCATTTGTTTAAACTTTAATACAATCGTACTGTGTATATTGTAGATCTAGAAAAGAATAATATGGATCCAGTATGTGTTCATATATATATATATATATATATATATATATATATATATATATACATA
>NW_012132491.1:0-2209 GCF_000143395.1 Atta cephalotes | reverse complement strand
TCCAAAAATGAGTTGAAATGTATAAAGTAAAGAAGATATCATTTATCAGAGGATTTGTAATTTGATTATTTTTTTTTTTAAGATGTTATGTCTGATCATTTGCGTTTTTTGACTCTCATTAGCTTTAATTTATGTTGTATGTATATTGAAAATAAAAAAAAAAGCATATGTCATTAATATCTGTCATTAATACTAACCATAAAAACATATCTCTTTTTATTAAACTTAGAAAAAAAGAGGTAAAAGGCCTTGGACGTAGGGAAAAATACTATTATGTATATTGCTATATACTGCCAGTACCGAAAATATAATATACATAACGTAAACTATGATTTTCATTACTAATGGTATACTCATGTATTAACCATTAGCCATTAGTCATTTACTAAAATACTTTGAATATGATATACTTATATAAAGATTATGCGTTTCGCGAGTTTCTTCCTTGTTCAGATCCATTCTTGGAACGTTTCGTGAACCTTACGATTCACTTCATCAAAGCGAGGAGCAGCCTGATACTGAGCTGTTCCTCCGGGTCGCCACTTTTATATATTACGCTATTTGTGAAGTGATGGAGGGGGAGAAGAGAATTGTGGGTGGGGGAAGGGTGGGGGAAATCGGTCAGTCCGGGAAATCAATCATTAACCGGGAGGATAGTTTTCTATATTTTATTTATGTTGTAGCCATTGTCTATTTAAATTGTTAGGATATTTTTGTGTCTCTATGGCTTCTCTATATTTTGGCATTCCAAGAATGAATCTGGACACGAAAGAAACTTGCGAAATGCATAATTTTTATATAGAAAGGACCCGTGGAAAACTCAAGAATATTATGATATACTTACATTTCATAAATGTATAGCGTCGTATGAAAATTATACATATGATTATTGACCGTGTAATGTATGTTATATGTATAGCACATATATATGTATAACAATATATTATATAATCCAAAAAAAATCCCGGATTTATGAGCCGAACATGCAGAAGACTATAACTAATCGTGAAAGAATGTGAACTGTACTTGTATCGGTATACATAGTACGCCAAAATATAGTGCGTTGATCTACGATTATGATTTACATTCTACGACTTAATTACGGTCATCTTTGTGCTAAGGCCCTTATACGTTACGGCCTTAACGTTTTTGAAAGAAACGCTTCAGACAAAAGTTGTAAGGTTTCAAAGAAGTTATTTACTGATATTCAGTTTGACCTTGGATGGCGACAGAGTCAGATCAAAGTCACATCCATGTTTTTTTTAATGAAACATGCTATTTTTATTGTAGATTTTAATACACAGTTATGTTGACTTATCTGAGGATATAAGTTCAAAAAGTTTTCGATCTAATACAGAAATAATTCCACAAATAGTAAACTGCTATAATTTTAAAAAAGTTTGATCTTTCTCAGGATTATTGTTAAAATTTTAGACAAATGTGTCCATTAGTTTCTTTGTTTTGGTCACATTAAGCAATCAGTTTTTGATTCCATCATAACAATGCATCCATTCATTATTATTTCTTCAATTGCAGACGCAAAATTCTACAAATTGGTTCCGCAATCGTATTTCACCAGATTTGATAATCGAAATGCCTCTGGCAGTAAATTAAAAATAATCAGCCCATGATGAACGCCTCTGATATTTATCTATAACTAGCTAAAGCACGATTTACGGTTGTGACATTTTGTTATAGCTCGCTAGCTCACGATTAACGCTTCTGGCAGTAAATTAAAAATAGTCAGCCTATGATGCCTCTGACATTGCCTAATTATAATTCAAAAAGAATTATAATTAGGCAAAATACAATTTATTATTATAATATTTAATCATATACTTGTATGATAAATAAAAGTGATATTTTTATGAATGACATAAAGATACTAACCTTTCTCATTTTGACTTTACAGAGTGCTTTCCAACAAGAAACATATATAACAGTAATCTTTTAACCAATTTTGGCTTTATAAGATGCCTTCTAACAAGAGATATAGTGTGATACGATACATCATTACAATCTTATTGTTCGCTAATGTACAAGGATGAGATAATCACTGTTGTACTGAATGAGTCACTTGTTAGAAAACACTCATAATCTTCTCTTACCAAAGGCAGACAATTTTCTGCTACTATATTTTTTCCATTTTGTGAACACACTATATAAATATATATATATATATATATATATATATATATATATATATATA
>NW_012132490.1:0-2206 GCF_000143395.1 Atta cephalotes | reverse complement strand
GAGAGAGAGAGAGAGAAAGAGCCGCGTGCCATACGCATGTCGTGAACCGATGTTTGCGAATATGCGCGAGCAGCGACGCCGCAGCTTTACTCGAATGACGAGTGGTTCTAATCAACGTTACCGCTTATTACAGCGTTATATCGACGCGAACCGCGACACGACGACTCGTAGACGATATTCGTGTATTATAGGATTGGTTGGATTATATATAGGAACGACGCAGCTAGAACCCAGCTGTATCATCCGACATTTCTGCGGTACTGGATAGTTTAATTACGTTGTTAACGATCAATTCGGGACGGTTCCCTACAGCATGCCGCAATTATTTCCCCTTCCTCGACTAATGACGCCGAAGAAATCTCATATACACGAGACAATGTATTGGGAACACGATGCTTTAGCAGAATTACACGTATCAATACATGCATACATAGAACAGGAATGGTACGTCTTTATATTTACTATTTGTAAATCAATGACAAATCTCACGGTACTGGTATAGAGATGTGCACTTCCCTGCGCTCAAGTTTGTGATGTAAATCCGTCATACAGAGAGAATCGCGCGCAAATCACAGTTAAACGATCTGATTATGGATTATTCCGATTACGAAGGTGTAAATGAAGACTCGTACGTGACCTCTCATCGGATCGTGGCCGATGACTCGGTGGAGGTATCAAGTAACTAGCGCCTCGATATCGGAGCAATTTATGCTGTCGCTTTTCCGTTCCGAGTCGCGAGCTCATCTTTACAGGAAAGCGATGAATACATCCATGAGTGCAAATACTGTCTAAACACATTTATATGAGAATATCTCTTTCTTTTTGTTCTCGCGTGAGAAATGTATCATTGAGCTAAAGATTTTCACGAACAAACGACATTGGATGAACTTTCGATTTATATTATATCAACCCCGCGCGCGCATTTCCTTTCTCCCATGTCTCGTAATTCTTCGTTCAGATATCGATAGGAATTCCGGCCAACTTATGCGAGAGAGTCTAGGGAAGCCACCGTTGAAGTAAAAGCGTTGGACTTTAGTTCTCGAAAAGCTGACTCGATATCGTTCGTGATCAACGACGCGTGCAAGCGGTCAAAGGTAAATGTATTTCGACTTTGTCAGCGAAAAACTCTCTCCCCGCGCATCGTTCTACCGACAAATTTAGTGGGGACAATTTTCATCTGCGTGATTCAATCACGAATACCTCGTACAGGATTACCGTCGGTCACATTTGAAAGCTCATAGCTATGCGAGATGGGAGATCCTATTAGATAGATGATGCATAAAAAAGGTACTTATAATACGACAAAATAAAATTAAGTCGAAATCGGAACGGAAGTTAATTTCGCTATACTAACGCGCGCGTATACTTTCGTATTCATCGGTTAAAAAAATGTTCATTTCACGGAACGAAAGTTTTGATTCATTCAGAAGCGCTTTGTAACGAGCGTGGGACTCTTGGCGTTCTCACAGCTAAATTCACTAACGAACTCATATGAACTAAAACAACTCTTGTCATCTCTCTATTAAAATAATTAAAGTTGTTTTTAACTATGATTCCTTTCCGACGCAGCAGTTATCATGGACGTTGACTCAGCTATTCGCGTAGGAATTAAACGGGAATGAAAAGAAGAAGGAGAACAAATGTTTTGAGCGATAGCGATTGCGCGTCATTACACCGAGTCTCAATTAAACGGACAGTAATGGCTGGTGTTCGTGGCGTGGATTTTTCGCTTCGACGAATATCGGAATAAAACTCAAAACGCTTTCGCTCTCGTTTCACACTTCAAGAATTCTATATTTGACTTTGGCAGTGACTTCCAAAAAAAATTTAGAAGACTTGGCAACCAGCAAAACTCTCCAGGAGATCAACAACCTTAACTTGTTTCCGAGCCAAAGGAAGTAATGACACTGTATTATTTGTACCAATCATCAAATTTTTTTAACGTAATGATTTCGATAGCCTGATAATAGAAAAAATTTAATTGCCCCCCCCCCCTCTCTCTCTCTCTTTTCTCTCTCTTTCTCTCTTTTTTTCATGACTGAAAAAGGACTATAAACCGGATGCTTATTAATGTTATTCACGTGCCAACTATATCATTCTTGTGGTTTCGTCCTTACGCTCTTGAACACTGCTAGTAAGTACACACACACACACACACACACACACACACACACACACACACACACACACACACACACACACACGT
>NW_012132489.1:0-2207 GCF_000143395.1 Atta cephalotes | reverse complement strand
TTACGTCGTGTGTGTATATATATATATATATATATATATATATATATATGTGTGTGCATGTATATGTGTGCGCAGAGGATAAAGAGGTTCCCAACCGGGAAACGTAGATATTACAGGTGCATTCCAATATGATATGTTGTGGCTCCAACAGCTACGAGTCTATCGATCTAATTCATCGACTGGTTCGAGATAAGTATATCGATAACGATTTTTTTCATTCGGTGAAAGAGATCGTGTTTCACCAATATAGAAAGAAGTGAAATGTGGGCGTAAAATCGAGAGTCGTTTCGAGGAAGTGTATACAAATGGCAGTAATTAATTAGCTATTTATAAACTACACATAGACAAGTTGAAAAAGCAAGATAACGATCACGATTTCCGAGCTGGAGTACAACTCAAAAGAATGTAATTTATTAAAATCTATTAAAAATATAATGTGATTTATTAGAAATAGAGACAATAATTTAATATTGCCCAAATTAAAACTCTTTATAGTCTCTCTTGTATCCTTTTCGCACGAAAATAAAAAAAGTTTGTGTAAAAAAAAACATGTAATTACTCCAAATTTTTAAAACGCGACAATCGTATTACATGGCATCTTTTATGTCACGTACAATGCTTCGAACTGAATGCAAATAGATCTGAAACGACGTTGAAATTATTAAATAAGGCAAAGAAATCTCTCTTTCTCACGACCACCTGCCGTATTAGGAGTAAACCAAATATCCTCAAGAATGCCGGCTTTCGCGCGCGATTAACGTAACTCGCTGCGCTAAAAAGTGTGCGTTAGCACGCTTGCGTGCACCCGATTGGCCCGTAAGAGGATCGACCGCCGAGCGAACGGATAGCACGTAACGAGATAACTAGTAATAAGGAGGTAATGACTACCAGAAAGAGAGGGAGCCGGAGCGAAACGGAGAAGGTGGGGTGGCAAAAAAAAGTGCCCGTCGAAGACGAGAGAGAGAATTGGAGTGAGAGATCGATGTAGCGAGGGACCAGCGGGTGCGTGCTAGAGATCGATACGGCGCGGTGAAATTGAACGAACGGGAAAGGAGACGAAGAGGAAGACGAACTGAGATGGAAGGTAAGGGTAGGAACACGAGAGACAGGACTACAGGAGACGCCCGCTTGTAATTTCGAACACTCAACCGTCTCCGAGGCAGTTTCGTCCGCTAAAATCGCGCTCGATAGTTGAGTCAACAATTCCGGCCGCAGAGCGCTGATGAGCGTCGCCACTCGCCGTTCCTTCGCGGTTGTCGCTCGTAAAAAGTGCTTGTCCTTTCGCAAATACGAGGGAAAATCCATATTTCCATCGGGAATGAGGAAACATCGCGATTTTTCGCGACATGATATTCGATAAACGTTATACAGAAAGAATAGTTTTGCTAAATTATCCAAAAATTTAACTAGATACAAATCTGAAAATAATTTTGTTGGAACTATTAATAATTTATATAAGACACTTAAGCTGATTGCTAGAATACTGCAAAACTTTTTGTAGCATTGCTTATTATGCTTGGGCATCCTACGGTAATTAATTTGATAAGCTAACAAAATTATTTTCAAAACTGTATATTTAATTAAATTTTTTAATATTTCAGTAAAATTGTTCTTACATGAAACATCAAGTTTTATTCTCTTCAACATCTTACGAAATTTCCTTTTAAAATGTCTTTAATAGTAAAAAATATCATAAAACATTTCGTTTTAGCTTAATATATTGACTTGTCAAAAAAGTGCTAAATCATCTTTTAAAAACCAGCTTGTATAAATAATTTATTCAGAATAATGATTTCTCAAGTAGGACTACCGTGTTTAATAATCATTTGCTACCTGATCTGTTAGCTACCGGATTTGGTGTCGATATACCATTCGAAGTCCTTAAATGTAAAGAACTCACAAGCTACCTTGATTTACTCAACACTTGCTAAATCGGTTGAATCACTTTACCCTGATTGGGGTCTTATATCTATTTCTACCAATGTAGTTTAACTTTAATCTTGATTTAACTTACTTTTTATCTTTTTCTAGTTCTAAATATTAGAAGAAAATAAAGATTAAAGTTAGAAGAAGATCAAGATTAAAATTAATTGATATTTGTAGAAATAAATATTATTGTTCCTTCACCTTCAACTTACAAGTTTCCTTAACGACATACACACACACACACACACACACACACACACACACACACACACACACACACG
>NW_012132488.1:0-2208 GCF_000143395.1 Atta cephalotes | reverse complement strand
ACACACACACACACACACACACACACACACACACACACACACACACACACACACACACACACACACACACACACACACACACACACACACACACACACACACACACACACACACACACACAAATATATATATATATATATACTATGCTGCTTTTCGTTTAGATACAGTTGCTTTCCATTTACAATTTAGTTCACTGAATCCATATATTTCGCTAGAAAGAAGAATCAAAGAGCGTTAATGCGATTTTGACAAATTTAACGGTATTGGAAAGTATACTCAAGTCAGTTTCTATCATTTTGTTCTGTTCTTTGCCCATCTTTGATTAAAATCTTTTAAAAGGTTAGATATTAAAAGTTCATATACAATGCGCACGTTCCATTTAAATATGACAAACTGTGTCGATTTTGTGTCTCCTAAAAGGAAAGCAGGTATAAGTACAGATAGCAGGCTGTATAGGTACATATAAATACATATGTACATATAGTATATGTAAGTATTTTGCAAATATTTTGTGAGTTCTATCATACTGTGAGCGTTCACGCGCGCGCGTGCGTGTGTGTGTGTGTGTGTGTGTGTGTGTGTGTACTTATTATGCCCACAGATGCATTCACACGTCTTGCAGTATAATAGAACTCAAAAAATATTTTGTAAAATACCTAATTTTCAAATTCATGTCAATTTATATAGGCTAATTTTGTATTAAATTTAATCACTTACAGATTATAATACATTTTCTTAAACAAACTAAATTATTTATATTTAATTATTTTACATGTAGACTTTCCGATGTGTTGTCATCTAGCTATTCAGTAGCATTTCTCTTTCTATTGGGAAATGTAATTATATCCTTAAGCTTCGGTTCAGCTGAGGTAAACTTTTAAGATACATATATAGTCTTAAATGTACATGTGATAATTAATTTCTAATTTGAAAAATGCCTAATAAAGTAATTATTGTAATTTAAGTTGATATTAGTAGACAAGCAACCGGACGAAATTATCAGAGTTCTCTCTGGTAATTTACTGCAAGTGCTACACATATATTTGCTGAGTTTGATTTCGCAAAAACTGATTGATCACAGCAGCGGACTTCAAAATGTAATGTACGCAATTCGATTACATTTGTTAGCAAATAATATTTAAGTAATCTAAAAAATATATTAAATATGCAAAGAAAATATGTAAAATAAAAGAAAATTTATTTTAATTGTTTACACAGTTTAATGGTTGATGTTGTCGTTTGATAGGCTAACAAAAATTATATAAAAAATTAAGTACTGAAAACATTAATAGTTACAGCTGCAATTGGTATAAGATTTCAATGAGATCAAAAGATCTTTTGAGATTTACATTATTACGTGCTACTAAGTCGTGCCAAATAAAAGCTGGTAAGCTGTTCATAATGTCGATGGAAAATTTTAGTTCGGTATGTGCAAGAGTAATATTATTTTATTGATTATTTAACTTATTTAAAATACAACATTATTGCGATATTATTTTTAGGTTATACAAGTATCCTTATCGTACTTTATGATGCTTATATCACTGCGATAAAAATCGTAACTGGATGTTTATAATAGAAATATCATTATTTAAGATTATATCAATATTAATTTAATATTCTAGTGTCATAGCTATTCCAAATTGTATGAGACATATAGTATGTAAGTATTTTGCAAATATTTTGTGAGTTCTATCATACTGTGAGCGTGCACGCGCGCGCGCGCGTGTGTGTGTGTGTGTGTATGTGTGTGTGTGTGTGTGTACTTATTATGCCCACAGATGCATTCACACGTCTTGCAGTATAATAGAACTCAAAAAATATTTGTAAAATACCTAATTTTCAAATTTCAGACATTTTTCTATTGCACTATAATAAAAATACATATTTTTAAAGAATTTATCAATTTAGTGTAAGTATTGATTAATTACTTCTTTTATACAAGATCACAGTCGTAATAAAATTCAGAAAATTTGTAATAAATATAGATGTAAATTGTAATTTTGTTGTCATAATATCAATCGAATATAAACATAATCATTAATTAATAATCATGTAAAACAAATGTGCAAGTTATATAAATACAATTTCATTGTATTTCTTAATAAAGTAAGCAATATAATGTGTACACACACACACACACACACACACACACACACACACACACACACACACACACACACACACACACACACACACACACACACA
>NW_012132487.1:0-2209 GCF_000143395.1 Atta cephalotes | reverse complement strand
TCTCTCTCTCTCTCTCTCTCTCTCTCTCTCTCTCTCGTCTCTCTTCTCTTTCTCTCTCTGTCACTCCCCCTGCACTCCTCTCATCCCTTTGTCTCTCCACCGATTTCTCCTCCTCGTTCGCCCCTATATATGCGCATCTCCTCGTTCCTCCTCTCCATTGCGGCCAGCACCCGGCCAAGGTATTTCATTGTTGCACCAAAAGTCTCGAAGGACAAAAAAAAAGAGAAAAGAAAAAATATCAACGAAGAGACCTGAGAGATCCCGGCATTAAGTTAGGTGAGGTCAGGCAAACCGCGGCAGCGACCATTTCTCCGTTCGCGAGATCCGCGCCCTTCGCTCTCTCGCTCATCCTTCGCTCAGTCCTGGGATTATCGAAAATCCTTTCTCGCCCCGGTTGTCGCGCCCGCTCGCGAGAAGACTCGTTTCACGGACGATTTCGTCCTCCGCCTACGCGAGAGCTTTTTCCCCACGTCGATCTCGGGATCTATGTGCAATGTGTATGTGTGTATGTATGTGTATTGCAGACGGGGCGATCGTATGGCGGTAAAGGCGTCTCCTCTCGGGGACGATCCGGTCAGAAAACCGCACACCAGCACCTTTTAGTCCCGAGAGCGAGAAACGAGAGCCAAGCTGTGCGCTCGTTAATGGACGCGAGAGTGGGCGTCGAGGTTCATTCAGCACGTGGAATACAATGGAAGAATCGCGACAATATTCGCGTATCTTTTGGAAGATGGATGTAACATATAACGTATAAAAGTTTCTTACAATTAGAGTCGTATAAAAAATTCGGTCAAATTTCTTACTTGAGTTTGGATCGAGTGTCTTTTTGAGGAAAATTGCGCGAGATATCGATAGTTTGGACTTATTAAATCCGTGCGTTGTAATATCAAATTAATTGTGTATGTATATTAGACAATAATGTAATGTTGAATAATACATCTCATTATGTAAAGAGAAGAAATAATCACATAATTAGTATTAAATATTACGAGAGCTTCGCCAAATTAAACGAGTATAATTATGATGTGATTTAGCAAGAGTTCCATAAGAAACGTTCAAGTTCTATCGCAATTCCCTATGCGCCGCGCCGTCAGGAAATTCATAAGTGGACGCTCTACAGACATCATAATCCCACGGAGGAATAATATCAGGATATATTGCTTTGACTATCGTTTAACTCGATTTTCCACGAAAAACCGTGCACAAAAGGTTGGCCTTTGACAAAGGGAGCAGGGAAAGGGCATCAGAAATTCGAGCCCCACATCTCTCACGAGTGTGCCTGGTAGGTCCTTGTCTCTGTATGTAAATCTGTGCCATAGAAAGAGAAAAAGGAAGCGGATAGAAGTAGGAAAAGAGGAGGAAAAAGGAGGTAGGAGAGTGACCGAGAGAGGTAAAAGAAAAAAAAATGAAATAAGGGTCGCTCTGAGGAGTGGCTGGCACAGCCTTACGTGGCAACGACGTAATGACCCTCGTAAAAAAGCCCTGCGTGCGCAATAAAAATTTACGAGCCAAATAATAACCTCGCGTCTCCGCACTGCGCTCGGTCGTCCTTTGACGTTTTCGAAGTCGGAAGCGCTTCTCGACGACGACGACGACGACGACGACGACAACGATGACGATAGGGAACTTTTGCGTAATGTTAACGCGGCGCCGATGGCTCTCCTACGGCGACATTTACATAAAAGAGTCATCGCTACGCGAGCAGTCGGCCGTGAGGAGAAGCCGACTTTCCTTTACGCGTTGAAGATCCAATCCACGAATGCTAGTGAGCTTCTTTGGAGTATACGCAAATATATTTGATAAATAAAATAAATATGGAGTAGATATTAGAATGTTAAAATGTGAGCTAATGAGATCGTAGATTTTGTTCATTGAATGAATTTCCGTAAATGGAAATTTAATTAACTGAATAATCTGATAATCATAGATTAAATTTACAGGAATAGATATGACATATAACTTATTTCAAGTTTTCCGTGGAAGTCATTTGACTTTTTGCATGATTTAAAATTCTCGCACCGAAACTAACGAAGTCTCAATTAAGGGACAGTAATTTTTGACCTGAATTCACATCACTATCTCTTCAAACGAGGAATTATTGCAATCATATTACGTCGTGTGGAGTAGAATAAAGATAAGATTTACTTTCGAAATGATAGATCAATCTCTACCCTTTCTTCCTCTCTCTCTCTCTCTCTCTCTCTCTCTA
>NW_012132486.1:0-2209 GCF_000143395.1 Atta cephalotes | reverse complement strand
GAGAGAGAGAGAGAGAAGAGGAAGTCTCGTATTTATTTTATATTTACGCGAATTCATTAACAAAGTTTACCAATAAAGTTAAGTAAATGGGGCAACGCTTGACGTTGTGGTTTTAAAGTCGAACGCTGCCACATGTTTTATTTAATTTATGTAAACATCCACGTAAATATATATATATATAATGCCCGATGCGAAAGCAATATTGCCTTTGGTGTGTAATCATTTTTGCAGAATAATTAATTTCTCAAATTATTACGTAATTATACTTTTCATCGCATGCGTAGAAACTTACGAAAGGAACGAGATGAACACGCAATTATTGATTTTTCGTATGCTATTTTTAATACAATTCTCGTCTTTTGTAGCATTACATTTAAGAAAATGTCAGCAGATTAAATCATTTTATTTTGAGAAAGAAGCACCTATGAGATAAGATTAAAATAAATTCTGGATTACTTTTAGTAAAGCTACATCCTCTGGATTTATACTTTTACAGTAAATCTATATCCTCTGAGAAATATTAAAGATCTTAATAGTCCTTCAATAATCATATCTTTAACTGTATTATTTTTATAATAATAATTATAAAATATGTAGAAATATTAAGATATTAAAATGTATGTATATGCACAGCAAATGAATATTCGGTTAAGAAATCTCGAAATATTCTTTTTAATCTAATATCACGATTATATATTATATCGCATAAGTGACATTACTTTTCGAAGCGGCTCGGATACATTTTGTAAAAACGTTGTTCTTATTGGAACAGAGAAATTTAAATTCTTTAAATTCTTTAAATTTGAAGCAACGTTATTATTCAGACCTGTGGCTCGTTTATGCAACGCGATAGTCAGATTTGCGGTTTTTGTGCAACAGATCAAGTAAAAGTTACCGAATGATGAGCTAACCGTAAGCTCCCGCACGAGCTTAGAGGGATATAAGAAAAAGGAACTCAGGGAGTAACGAAGCGTTCTTCGTTCTTCTCTCCTGCCTCCAACCAGGAGTGTTCAACCAGGCATGCCGCGAGTCATTGACGAGCATCGAGCCATGCCGCGCGTTTGACCGTTAAGCGGTCGATCCCTAGATATATTCGATATCACGAGGCGCAACGTGCCTTTGATACGGTTCAAGGTAATTCTTTCGTATAATTATTCGCAAAATCACAGAACCCGTTCTCGTTACGATCTTAACCTTTAACGAATGGCTGCGCTAACGTGATTTAACGCTATGTCCCTCTCCCTCCCCTTAGTCGGACAAACTGAACTTTTCCAACCAACAATCGTATTTACTCACATTCAATGCGTTTGAAATATTTTATCACTTTCTGTGTATTTTATGATCATTATAAATTATCTGAAAATACTAATGAAATAAATTGTTACAAATAGAAATAAATTGTTCCAGTAGATATATTGCGCGTGCTTTTATGAAAAGAGCTTTTCTGAATAAATCAATTTTGTGTGTCTCCGTTTACATTAAACAGACATTTGGGTCAAAAAGATTATGGCAAATTACTAAGATTTAGATACAGCAGCGCGGGATTATCGCTCCAACTTACTTTGAATATTATACTTCGTCTTTTCCAAAGCTCCACCGAATATAATTTAGATCCTTATAGTAATTTTCATTAGCTCATCTCCCTTTCGTTTCGACTGGATTTCATTTACGAGCACCAATTATGGAATATGATGAAAAAGATCGCCCGAAAATATTTATTGCCTAGTACTCGGTGGGTGTCGCAATAACGCTGCGATAGCAATTAATACGTTCCAGGAACTTTTTACTCTAACTGAATAATAATAACCAGCGAAATTTGATTGCACTTTATAAACTGAAAGATAGATCTTTTTAATCCTCCGTCTGCAATCTGCATGCTTTTTGGCATAAATAAAATTTTAATTTCAACTTTCTCCGAACTGAAGGATCCGGAATCCGATGTCCTTATTGCTAAATTATACATTTTTAATAGATTTCCATTTTTTTCTTGTTTTTGCTCAAATTTCAATTTTTATTAAATAAAGCATTCAAAATTATACATTATTTAATGTATGATTTTATATGACCTTGTCTACAATCATGCATAGACCACTTTTCTCGTGATATGTGTATGTATGTATGTATGTATGTATGTATGTATGTATGTATGTATGTATGTATGTATGTATGTATGTATGTATGTATGTATGTATGTATGTATGTATGTATG
>NW_012132485.1:0-2208 GCF_000143395.1 Atta cephalotes | reverse complement strand
TAGTATAGTAGCGATATATATATATATATATATATATGTGTGTGTGTGTGTGTGTGTGTGTGTGTGTGTGTGTGTGTGTGTGTGTGTGTGTGTGTGTGTGTGTATCTCTCTCTACAATGACTATTATAAATCATCAAAAGTAATAATTCAGATTATTATAACAAATCAACATGTGAGCAATCGAAAGTATAGTTTTACATATTTTTTATTTTCTTCTTTTGTATACCAATTTCAATTTCCACAAATTACAAGTTTTCTGGAAGTTTCCTACCTATTCCAGACAATGAAAAAAGGTGTTATGCTGTAGGATAGTTGAAGCTATCGAGGTTGAAACTGAAATCGCACGTCACGGAGGAAAATCCTGATCACAGAGAGAAACGGCAAAGTTAAGAGAAAAATGTCAGCACATTTTCGATGTAAAAATAGTTATAGCTTGCAAAGAGAGAGAGACACCAGCCGTCGCCTCTCGTTGGTATTCCTCTTCGTTTCCTGTCCGTTCCGTTCCGAAGATCGTCTAAACCGGATCAGGCGCAGGTGCAAGCAGTTGCATGCTACTACTTGATTTTGCAATCTGCAACGTTAACGTCAGGTTGCACATTGAAAACTCTGTGTCTAGGAAAACTAAGTGCTTGTTTCAGCCATATAAATAACAAAAGTGAAAGAATTTCTATTGTCAATAATAAACCTAGTTACCAACAATGTATACATTCTTACATATTAATCTTAAATTATAAGGATAAATTTTTAAATAACAGATTAAAACTTATTATTTTTTTTTTCTATGAGATAAAGGAGAGAAAAACTGAAGATCGGGATATTTATCTAAGGTCAAAGACTCAAATTGTAGGTCTTTTGAATATCAGATGCTGATGCGATAAATAAATCCAGATTAAACTGAAGTGGAGAATTGGGTAACCAAAATAAGGAGTAAAAGGAACGACAGTTTAATTCAGTTTGACCTGGAAAACGAGGACGCACCGCAATCAACCGGATTAAATTATTTGCTCTGGAAGATCTTTCTCGATGAAAAGAGACAAGTTGGAAGGTCAGACACGCGTATTTTTGACTTGAAAAATTTGTAGCCGCAATTAACCCATTAAAACTCATTAATTCTTTCAAACTTCATAGAAAACCACAACAAGGGTTATTTGTATTCATTAATTCTAAATCAATGTATCTTTATCACAGAAATTGTGGAAACTTTTGAGATATTAAAAAAAAAATTAAAAGTTCTGGAGTCGTATTATCTTGAATAATCACAAAAAAGCGACAATTAAAATTGATAAAAAGATTAATAAATCACTCGTCAAAATAAAAGTTTCACAAAGTAATACAAAACAACTACCATAAGTACAGCAACCACGAGTATAGAAACAGAAAAAGCAGCAGATCGGACTATCAAGGAAAGGATGTATCAATGGACTAGTTGGAAGAAACAAAACTTTCAATGAAGATTCGTACCTGATGTTCTGGATGTTTGTGCGATTTTCTGGCGTAGACTTTCAAGACCCTGCAGTTACACGCGACAGAGAGTGCCACTGCCGATCCCTGTGTAGCATCATACAATTATCATGTGCATAATAGAATAGCTAAATAAAGTTGTATCATCGAACACACGCCTAAGAAATTAGGAACATGGCTAATTAATTTTTTTTAATAATAGAAAAGTTTTTTCAAAAAAATATTTATTCTAAATTTTTATCTCTACGAATGACAAAAGAGTGTATATACACATGATAAAATAAGCGTAAATCCTCTAACTATGTAATGAAAATAGATTTACGTTTCAAAAAAATTTACGTTTCACAAATGCTTGAATATCATTGATAAAGGAGAGAAAGAAATGAGGAACCAGAGAGAGGAAAATGTATATAATATTAAAAAAATATAATTTAAGTAAGTAAACTTTTTTAAAAGGAAAAACTAGAGAGATTTAAAAAAATCGCTCAAAACTTGTTCCACAGTCTCAACCACAATTGAAAAAAACTATGAAAGATAGGAGTTAAAGAACGAACGGAAGGAAAGACGAACATGACAGGATGAGAATGTGCAATTGGACGCAGAGTGGATAAAGTAAGAAGAGAGATCAGCACGTCTTCTATACTTTGATCGCGAAAAGCTCCCACTGTTGAAGAACATTCGACTCAGCAAACTCGACTGGTAGGAAGAAATATGGAAGTACATTATATATAAGTATACATACATATA
>NW_012132484.1:0-2210 GCF_000143395.1 Atta cephalotes | reverse complement strand
AACAGTTCGACTCTCTTAAATATATAGAAGTAAATAATATATATATATATATATATATATATAAGGTATAAGAAGATGGTTAAAATGTATAAAAGAGTTAGAAAATATTTATATAATAAAATGTAATAACGAATGTATATATACAAACATATACATAATTTATTTCATCAAAAAAATCCTTTTAGATCAGGCATATCGTTAATTAATATTTATTGAATTTATGATATAATTAAAAAATGAGTAAGTGTAAATTATTTATTTTTATAGATAATTTTTATATTATTTATTTAATTAATCCAATGAAATTGTAAACAAGTAAAAGAGATTAATAATAAAATATTTTTAATTATTAGATTAATAAATAATTAAAATAAAATAAAGTTATTAATTTAAATTTAATAATTTATTAGTATGAAGAATATTAAGATTAAGATAAATTAAAATAAGAATTAATAAATAAGAGAGAATTTTTCTCTATATTTAGAGTATGAGTCTAAAAGCTTAGGAATTTAGGTTACTTACTTTATAAATAACAATAAAAATAAAAAATATTATTTAATAGTAAAAATTTTATTTAATTAAGTTTATAATTCATTGTACAAGCGTAAAAAGATAATGTATATAAGAAAGAATAATAATAAAATCGAAAATTAATTATAAATAATGTTATAATTAGATTAAATAAAGTTTTATAAATTATAAAAATATTAAAATAAATTAATTGAACAAAGAAAGAAAAACAAAAATTGTGTTTTAAAATTTTAAATTGAAAAATATAAAAAATTTTAGTTTAATGGAAAATAGTTCATTTATAGTGAAAAGATTTTATAGTGAAATTTATAAATTTAAAAATAATTATAGAAATTACAATATTGTTAGTTAAAAAAGAAAATAATGATAAATAAACAAATAATAAAAATAAAATTTTATATATAAGAAATTTGTTAATTATAAATTAATCAATTATACGGATATATAAATAATTAAAGTTAATATACAAATATCAATAAATAAAGAATAAGTAATTAAAATAAAAATATAATTAAACTTTAAGAATGAAATTTATTTAATTATTTATTATTAAGAAAGATTGAAAAGGATGATTAGTATCAAATAAAATTAATATTGAAATAAAATAGGGGGAAAATGATGAAATAATATAACTTATATTAAAAATATTTTATTAGAATTCATTATTAAATGATAAAAATAATTATTAGGTGTACAACTTTGCTTCCGCCGTTTTCCTATGGATGGCTTTAGCGGTAAGTGATGGTCGAAATAAATAGATCATAGACGTCATACAATAAACTTGGGCATCTGTCAACATAACCCTATAGAAATTAGTCGATTACATTAGTCGATTTGTGTCTGCATCATAAAGTTATTCTCAATTGAAAATGTCAGTTTACGAGCCAAATTCTCGTCATTTGTGGGAGGTTTTAATTTTTTGCTTCAATATGAAGAAATCTGCGACTGAGGCTCATCGAATGCTCTCAAATACTTATGATGAGGCCGCTATTAGTGAAAGAACGTGTCGTGAGTGGTTTTCAACGCTTCAAGAACGATGATTTTGACGTCCAAGGTCATGCTCTGTATTTGGTGAGACCAGCTCAGCGTAGTGTATTATGAACTGTTAAAACCGACTGAAACAATCACAGGCGATCGAACGCAATTGAGTATTGAAAGACAAACGGCCACAATATAACGAGAGACATGATAAAGTGATTTTGCAGCATGACAATGCTCGACCCCATGTTGCGAAAGTCAAGACATACTTGGAAACGTTGAAATGGGAAATCCTACCCCACCCACCGTAGACGTTGCTCCTTCTGACTATTACTTGTTTCGATCAACGGCACACGACCTGGCTGACCAGCATTTCCGGTCTTATGAAGAAGTAAAAAATTGGATCGATTCGTGGATAGCCTGAAAAGATGACCAGTTTTTTCGACGCGGGATTCGTACGCTACCCGAAAGATGGGAGAAAGTAGTGGCCAGCGATGGACAATATTTTGAATCATAAATGTATAACCAGTTTTTTACAATAAAGCCTGGAATTTCGGAAAAAAACGGCGAAAAAATAGGAAAACGGCGAAAGCAAAGTTGTACACTTAATATTTTTAATTAAAAAATATGTAAAAATTTATAGAATGATTTTAAAAATTATATTAATTTTAATTATAAAAAAAATTGTGTAATGAATAAAA
>NW_012132483.1:0-2212 GCF_000143395.1 Atta cephalotes | reverse complement strand
TTAGAGGCATTACTCGAAGAAGATCAGAGTCAAACGCAAGAGGAGCTTGCAGAATCATTGGGAGTAACTCAACAAGCCGTTTCTGTACGATTGAGAGCCATGGGAATAATTCAAAAACAAGGAAATTGGGTGCCTTATGAACTGAAACCGAGAGACGTTGAAAGGCGATTTTTCATTTGCGAACAGCTGATTCAAAGATAACAGAGAAAAGGTTTTTTGCATTGTGACTGGAGATGAGAAATGGATATTCTATGACAACCCCAAGAAGAAAAAATACTACGCTAAGCCCGATCAATCGTTGCCATCGACCTCAATATCAACACCACGGCCAAACATTCATGGTTCGAAGATCATGCTCTGTATCTGGTGGGATCAAAAGGTTTATTATGAGCTGCTGAAACCTGGCGATTCCATTACGGGCGATCGGTATCGGCTACAATTGATTCGTTTGAGCCATGCATTGCGAGAAAAACGGCCAGAATACGAGCAAGACATGATAAAGTTATTCTTCTTCATGACAATGCTCGGCTTCATATCGCTAAAGTGGTAAAACATTTTAATTATATCGCTAAAGTAAAAAAACATTTGGAAACACTCAAATGGGATGTTTTACCGCACCCGCCGTATTCTCCGGATATTGCTCCTTCTGATTACTGGTTGTTCCGAAGGATACAGCAAGTCACTGGTTCACTTCTTTCGCAGAAAATTGGCTCCAAAATTGGATCGCCTCCAAAGACGAATCATTTTTTTGAGATGGAATTCGAAAATTGCCTGAGAAATGGGAAAAAGTAGTTGGCAGCGATAGATAATATTTTAATTGATTCATTCATTTTGTTTTGAAATAAATGCATTTTTGAATACAAAAAAACGGACCGAATTAATTTGTACTCCTAATATATAATTCCGATAAAAAAATAATTAGTTCAATTTTATTGCTAAAATAAATATTATTGATTAGCATTATATTCCAAAATAATATGCACGATAAAATTATGATAAAGAAACATGTCTGCCTGAATTTGAATATGAATTTCATTAATCAACTTTTGACTAATTTTAAGT
This sequence comes from Atta cephalotes, assembly GCF_000143395.1. Taxonomy (NCBI): domain Eukaryota; kingdom Metazoa; phylum Arthropoda; class Insecta; order Hymenoptera; family Formicidae; genus Atta; species Atta cephalotes. Next base: position 1,150 of record NW_012132483.1, on the reverse strand, counting down.
TGTACATTCAGTATTACTCGATCTCTGTAATGGAAATTTCTACTTTAGTTATCCACAAACACTGAATGTTAGTTAATGGATGTATAGCTTTGATAAATCTGAACAATATAAATGTTGTCAAAAACATGGAACACGTATAGTTAAAATAATCTTTTTTCATAAATAAATTAAAAATAGCTTTTTTTTTAGCAAAGAAGATTTATAACAGTTAAAATACTATGAAATAGTATTTGTTTTAGTATTTCAGTTTCAGTATTGATAGTCAGATATGCTAGTTTGCATTTTATGAAATAGATGACATTCCCAGGAAATATTTTAGAAATATTTACGAAATATTAGAAATATTTATATATACTTATCCTAAACATTATATAAAATATTTAGTCTGTATTTTAATAATATTTTGAATAAAGCTTATATAAAGTATCTATAAAATATTTATAAAATATAAATATTTATGAATACTTATTATAAATTTTATGCTATTTGAGTAACACAAGTCATAATACATATGTATATATGCGAAGATTGATTATGTCAAAATATCTAGAATAAATTTTATTTTGTTTTATTTTACAAGTTTTTCAATATCATTTTGAAAATATTTAATCTTAAATATGAAATTTTACATTATAAGTACGCAAAACATTTTTTGCAAATTTTTTATTGTTTTTTTCTACAAAATTTTATTCTACAAAAACTTATTTTTTTTTCTAAAATGTTTTTTATATTATTTCGAAAATAATAAGTACATCGAAAAAAGACAGAAGGAAACAAAAATTTATCATAATATGCTTAATTCATATAAATTTTTTCAAAATTTTTTAAAAACTTTTTTTCGATTGTTAATATAAAACTAAGTCAAAATTTTATAAAAAATACAATAAAAAATTAAATACTTTTGCAAAAAAATATTCTAGTATTTTTTCAAAATATATATTTTAAAGTAAATACATTTCAAAATACATTTTAGAAGGCCTATTTTAAAATGCTTGTCTGTTAATTTTATCGGATAATGTTCCATATTCCATCCAGATAAAGTGCTAAAAAAAAATAACAAAAATATTGAAAAAAAATCCATTTTACATGATTTTTTAGGAATAAAATATCATAGAGAGAGAGAGAGAGAGAGAGAGAGAGAGAGAGAGAG
>NW_012132482.1:0-2211 GCF_000143395.1 Atta cephalotes | reverse complement strand
CTTTATTTTTATTTTTCTTTATTTGTAATTTATTCTATTTAATTGTGTTAAAATTTAAAATGTCTTTGATTCTTAGTTATTGTTATTTATTTTAGATTAATATTTATTATTTATTTTAGATTGTTATTTATTTTAGAAGAAAACACACGTACTTTATGTTTTAAACAATTAATTCGATTAAACGCTCGTCCTAAATAAATCTTAGCACACGCTACATCGCGGTATAACAATCGCCGACAAGAAGCTCTCTCATTCGATTTTCTAAGAGCTCGCACTTACGCCGTGAAAGCTTCCGCCTTTATCTATCTCATTTTTATCCTTCTACCGAACTACCTTCAATTCGCGTCAGTTGCGATGCTTGTAGTATTTATCAGAAATTGTTGCGACGGTGACATTGTCACGAGGCTGCGATCCCTCAGGCAAAATCCACTTTCGATAGTCCCCTGGAACATTTGGTGCTACAAGGAGTAACTGTGCGACTGTGCCAAAAGGATTGAAAAGCTAAATTGTTTTACCGAGAACGTTATGAATAGTATCGCGAAATGCAAGACTTCACAAGATTAAATTAAATAAATCTATTATGTCACATCCATACGAACACACACGACTTACAAGACTGTGTGTTTAATTTAACATTTTCAATTATGAGCTACGTATATAAAGCTACGTGTGTTTAATTTAACGTTTCCTAATGTGACATGTACACTGGCAGTCATTAACGATAGCAGATAATGTTTTATTCTTTAGGAATTTTATTTGAAATATGCTGATGTAATATTATGATTACTTCAGCCATTAATTTTGTTCCTCGACTGATTCAATTCGCGATGTATAAATAAATAAGATATAAAATAAATTGTAATGTTGTCAGGATGTCAGTTTTTAATGCTACCAGTTTCTTTTCAATTTAAAATTTCCGCAAAATCTATTTGGAAGATTCATTCAGCATTGAATGTTTTATTCACTATTGAGATGATATTCCGTATTTGTTGCAATTTGTTCTAAATAAATTTCGAGATAGATTAGCATCAAAATTCATTTCTACTATTTCTCACATTGAAGCGTTGGAGAATAATTTATGAGAATGCGCACGGAAAAAAAAGATTTATTAAAAAGAAATTTATTAAAAAGGTAAAAATAAGGTTTACAAATGAGTATTAAGAAATGCATTCATAACTTTTAATATTAAAGTACAAAAGATGGATTGTTCTTCATTACAGCAAAATTACGCGCCATCTTAGCTGGCACGTTTTTGTTAAAAAATTTGATCTATGTATTGAATTTTTATAGGAAGTTATTTTTGTTGTGTCAACAAATTTATTGTGCTATTTCAACAAATATGATTATTTATAATCACTAATTTTATTTAGCTGTAACTTTGCTACTTTTAATATAGAAAACTAGATGTATATTGTAGTTGTTCATGTAGTTGTAGATTTGTTAAATAAGTGAAGTTTTCAGTTCTTTCAATCAATCTTTTTTTCATGTAGTGATAATTGCTTACAGTCATAATTTTTTTATTTTCTTTTTTGCCATCAAAACTTCTTAGTTATAGATTTCGCAGCAAGCTATAGCTTTGCTGAACTACTCAATCTATTTTTTCGTACGTGCTTCAAGAAGCCATTGCATCTTTCAAACATCTTCACGCAGTATCACTCATTCCGTAGCTTTAATCTAATTCCACCCTTGAAGTCGTTTTTCGTGTAGCCGCTCTATTTAAAACTACAAGTCTCCATCGCCGCGAAATTATCCCTTCTTATATATGTATATATCCAACGGCGGTACTAAGATCTCAAAGCATTGATAAAAAAGTACTCTATTCACACCACTCACGAGTGTTGGGTAAGAAGGATGCAGGTTTAAAGGGGAGGAAAGGCGGAAAAGGGAAAAACGAGCAAGTTGGAAAGGCGATCTACTGGTAGATCGGTGATGGTCTTGAGGAGGAGTGGGGATATATACGCTCATGGTGGGTACAAAGAGCCGCGAGGGTACCTGGGGGTAGATTCTAATGATGGCGCGCACGGTGCCCTACGGCAAATATCTTTGCCGATAGGTAGATATAACTCTCCGCACGCTCTCTGTAAAGGTGGGTATAACCATTCGCACGCTCTCTTATAGCCGGTCTACAAAGTTCTCTTGCACCCTTTCCCTCTCTCCGCACTCCTCTCTTCTATTTCTGTTTTATCCTCGTGTCCTCTCTCTCTCTCTCTC
>NW_012132481.1:0-2209 GCF_000143395.1 Atta cephalotes | reverse complement strand
GAGAGAGAGAGAGAAGGAGAAAAAGAGATACTAAGAGAGGCCAAGAAAGAGATAGAAATAAGTGCGCGAGCGAAGAAGAGAGAGAGAAAGAGAAATATACGCTCACGCGCGCGCGCGTGTGTATGTGTATATGCCCGCATGCACACATTCCCGGTACGACTGTAAGTGCGTGCGTCCACATATGTAGGACGTATACAGATACGTTTCTCGCTACATGCGTCGGCTAAACTAGAAAGTTGCTTCGACCGACGTCGCGTCGGTCGAAGAAACGCTGCCCGAGCTAGAGCTACCTTTCGAATTTCAACCGCGAATATTTTCTACATATAAACGTCGCTCGCCGTGTTATACCGCGCCGGACATGCGCGTCCCGGCGAACTGCAAAATTCGATCGAAACGCGCGCGCGCCGCACTCGATTCTCTCTCTTGCCGGCCGTGCGGCACTAGCCCACGTATAAAACAACGCACGGGCGATCGAACGCAGCGTTTTCGAAAGCCCCCCGTGTTATCCGTTCCGTCCGCGTTTAGCTCTCTCGCGAGCGCGCGCGGCAGCGAGAGCTCGCCACGGATCGGTAGGTGCGATCGATCGAGCGTATATTTGGTCGGAAGCCAAACGATGCGCCGCCATACATACATCGCGTATACATAATATACCATTGCTACACGTTACACACTGTATATAATGTACGAAGGGTTCAGTTACGCTTTAATATTTTATACCGCGCTGCCTCGTCTAAAAGCGTTACGATTGTAATTGAAGTCGAAGCTTGACTTTTACGCGTAGCGAAATTGTTAAATTGTTTCTACTGGGGAATAGCACTTATAAATGCTCTCTGCCTTTGTTTCGAAATCTCCTTCCCCCCCCCCTCTCCACCCGTACAAATGAACTTTCCGCCGTGACTAGCGGAAGCATCAGCGAATATCAGTATTAACGGTATCTTCCGTTTTTTTTTTCTTTTTCGTGCCATTTCCGTGAACTAGAATCTTACACTGTAAGGATACGCGTCGCGCACCACGATGCATTCCTGACGAATTAAGAGGAAGCGCGCGAATATCTACCACCCTAGTCGTCGTAACCTGGTCGCACAGCAACCCTCGGTACTCGCCGAGTAGAAAGTCTGCCGGTAGAAATATTTCGTTCTACGCCGAGACAACGGCGGCTTCCCGCCGAGGCGAGGCGGAGCGGGGCGAGGCGAGGCGAGGCAAGACGAGCTGAAGCGAGCCGAGGCGAGGCGAGGTGAGGTGAGGCGAGACGAAGCGAGGTGAGGCGAGGCGAGGCCTCGGAGCGTGGGTATCAGCACGGAACCGAGTCTACAACGCATTAGCGCGGCGTTGTCACGTTTCGAGTTTCTCTCTCTTTCTCTCTCTCTCTCTCTCTCTTCTTTTCTTCTTCGCCGCCTCTCTCCGTCTCTCCTTGGCCGCCCGTTCCTTTCCTTCCCGCGCCGTTCTCTTCCCCGACGCCTCGCGCTTAGCAGACCGACTCGTTCTTTCTCTCGACGCTTCTCGCCGCCGCGTTGCGTTGCGCCGCGTCGCGCCGCGCGACGTTGCTGACTCGACTGGCGGGAAAACTGGCTCTTCAAACGGATTTTCCTGCGACAGGCATATGGCTCAAGCGTTTCTCAGCCTAACTCTATCCTGCCGCTTTTGTGTGCCGCTCGCGGCCTGGCTATCGGTATTATAGGCATTTGACGAGCATTATCGACCGTCATTAATTTCGCGCTAGGCGCACCGCATCGAATTTATTTTGATTTTTTAATGATGATTTACTCGGATTCTCTGGAGGACAATTTTCTTGAAAAATGTTCCACGCACTAACAAACAATAGCAATAGCTATGACCGCATTCGCGGAGAAAGCGACAGACTCATTCGTTGCACGGTGTGTTTATTCCCGTTAAAGAATTTATAAATCGTTATACATATTATAATTTTATATAAATATATATATATTAATTTTATATTACTTATAGTAATGAAAAATCTGAAGATACATCAGAAATATATTTATCCATTATTTATTATGTTATGATCGTAACATTTAATAATATAAAACTTTTTATAATATATTAATTTAATGAATATAACTTGAATATTAAATTAAATTGATTAAATAATTTGAAAATCCTTTCTGATTTCAGCATAAAACTAATGAAAGGGAAGATGTTTTGGGCCTAAAGGTAAGCGAATTTTCGTAACATAATTATATATATATAT
>NW_012132480.1:0-2211 GCF_000143395.1 Atta cephalotes | reverse complement strand
AGAGAGAGAGAGAGAAAGAGAGAGAAAGGAAAGTGGAAGGTACAAGAAGGGCAGGGGTTAGACAGTGTATACGTGGTGTTCACGTTACCTATAACCTATTCCGGACGCGTCAGCGCATGAATGAACTTCTCTCTCCTGGTGGTTGCTTATCCACTTTCGTACGTGTTCCTCTAAGCACGACCTGCGACGGACTCGTGCGAATCGTCTTCCAAGTTATTACTTCGTCGGCGAATCCGTATATAGACTGCATGTGTAGCTCGTTCTGCATCTACTCTTCTCTGAATTCTCGCATAGTCGGAGAAGACGAGTCTCCGAGACTTCGAATCGACAGAGGCAACTTTGTTACATTGAGGACACAGTTGGAATCTATGCATAAGTCGATGGAACGCGGAATTTGGAAGCATCAGATGCATCGAGCATATCGTTATCGTGGCAAGAATAATCTCTCAACATAAATTTGCTGGGTTCTAACCGCAAAGACAATTTAAATACATTCCAATACAGCACTTGCAGTTCAAACTGAGAATCAGTTCTCTTATGCTAAAAGTTAGTTTTGAAAATTTCAAAATTTGAAGCTGAAATTGAAATTTCTGATAACATGACGAATTTGAATATAAATAGTGATTTAAATTTTATGCAATAATTATGCCATGATTTTTCATGTGTACTATGATGTTTGTTACTGCTCGAATTTGCGAACTAACTTAATCATTAATATTGCTCGAGTCAGAGTGGTCAGAACGTAATTCGGGTTAATGATTGGATGGTCAGGCAAGCCGAATCTATCCTTATGCGAGGTCTTGCGCGTGTCTGACCAAATCCAAAATCGGAATGGGATAGACGACCCCAGAAGCCGCAATTCACACATTGAATGCCATCCGGATCCTCGGCGTCTATACCCACTTCGAGACCCTCGTCCACGGTTTCCTCGTCGGTCGCGTTATCTCGTATCGAGAGGAGAAGGAGGGAAGTCGGAGGGAAAACCACTTTGGTAATCTTCGAGTTTACAAGACGCAAACAGCTTAGGTGGTAACGCACCGATAAGATCTGAGTTTCTCCTTTCCCGATATACCACTGATAGCCGTCGTTAGGCCGCGGTTAGGACTTCAGCAAATCTCTATAGAGTCTGCGCTCTTTGGCCCAGTCCGTCCGATGTTTTGTTATCTGGCATCTTGTGTACCTTGTTCAATGATAAGGAATCTTCAGGCTCAATAATATTCCCTCTCTCCCTTCCCGTTTATGTTTGAAAATCTCTTGCTCCATGATAAGTTAAACGTAGCATTAAATAGCTGCAATTTAATAATTTGTGTGTGTACAGTGTTTATTAATGGATAGAATTCTATTTCTAAGATTCCGGATTATTTAGAGATGTATAATATTAAATGCATCTTTTAATTAAATCAATAAAAAAGTAGCTAAGAGAAATAGTTTTTTGATAAGAAATTTTTGCAGTTGATTGCAAGGACAGAATAGTTGGCTTTCTTAATACCACACAGTAGCGGGAAGTCCTTGCAAATTATTGATTTCCAATTTCTTTAACTTACAAAAACTATTTTGCCATTTTTTGATGTTTTTATAAATTAACTATAAATTTTTTTTAGAAAAATTTTTAATAATATTAAACTTTAATTTAATTTTTTAGATACTTTTAAAGATATTATAATTTAATATATATAGTCTGTCATTTTTTATAATAATTTAATAATATTTGCTATAAATAATCTTTTATTATAAGCGATAGTAATAATTATTCTTTTGAAGTAGGGTTTATATTTTTCAAGATAATCGCATTGCTCGTGTGTAATTTGCCTTAATCGCCGAGACAAGCTTACTAAACTTGTGACATTGTGGGCTTTGAGTTTAATATATGCCGTAAGCGCAAGAAACCTCCTCGGTATGTCTCGCGGCGTGTGCGAGAATTTATCCCACGGTGGCGTTCTTTTTCCCATTACCAAATGCAAATATGGGTCTAATTTTAATTTTACGTGTATTAAAATCCGGAATCTCTTGGTTACCCAGCTGACGGAGGAGAAGACGAAAAAGAGGAAGAAAGAAGCTCAGCATTGCGGGATAAGAAAGGATCGCGCAAGGTTGCTATCTTGGAGAAGTGGGGAAGAGGGTTCCGTTGGGATTAGTTGGAAAGCGATTTCATCCTCGTGGGTGGTTGCAGCGAAGAAAACATTCTGTCTCTCTCTCTTTCTCTCTCTCTCT
>NW_012132479.1:0-2211 GCF_000143395.1 Atta cephalotes | reverse complement strand
ACACACACACACACACACACGCACGCACGCACGCACGCACGCACGCACGCACGCACGCACGCACGCACGCACGCACGCACGCACGCACGCACGCACGCACGCACGCACGCACGCACGCACACACACACACACACACACACACACACATCGAAACATACACACATATATATATGTGTGTATGTTTCGACATTTATACATTATGCAGAATGCGAGTCGATTACTTCGGCCGTGTCGATAATTTAATCGTTTGTCAATATATGCCTGTTGAATGCGAAAGGGAGAGGAGGCGGGGTCGACGGCCTTGTTAAATGGAAATCGAAATCGACGGGCACGGCTGTCCTCGTGTTCGTGATTGTTGCGCAAGTCGAGGAATTCTTGATCGTGAATCATGATCGACGGATCGACTACGCCCCACGTGCGCATCGACTGTTGTGCAAGCCAAGATGCAAATGCCTGTCACACTTACCGAGTTCCTCATGTTCCACTGACCTTAATCTAGTCGAGAAATAATACGGGGAAAGGGAGAAAGAGAGAAAAAAAGAGAAAAAGAAAGATGGATCGAGATTTATTACGCGTAGCAAGTGAATCGCGATCTACGTTTCCACGAGTCACGCAGAAGGTGCGGTGTACTGAATAACTTATAAAAATGGTTGAAGCAAATTATTTTATAATGTAATGATAGAATATAGAATGTTGGAGAATATTACGAATTACGAAATCAATCTATGAGATTAATTTTTTCTTTGATTAATTTTAATACGTTATAATTTAATTTTAATACGTTATAATTATTAGAATAAACGTATTAACAATAATAAATTGATTACGACAGTAAACACAACTTTGATCATAAGTATGAAAACAATTCTACAAATTAATGTAAATATTTGTAATATGATATCGAACGAAAATTAAATTAAAGAAGTTTTATTGAGAAATAATATTTACATTTGGAAAAACAATTTTTCTGAAATATTTAAAAATTTAATTTACATACAGATCTGAAAATAATTTCGTTGGATTAGAAAAACACCCAAGCAAGAAGCAAAAAATTGTTATCCTAGCAATCAGCTTGAACATCTTACATAATTATATTGATGATTCAACAAAATTATTTTATGACCTGTATCTAGCTAAAGTTTTAAATATTTCAATTAAACCATTTTTTGTTTTTATAACAATTTCAGTATTTTATATTTTCAATTTTTTAATAAAAATATGAATATTTAGTCCTCCTTTGGCTTTTAATTAACACTTATTTTCCAAGAAAATGCAATAAAGAATACTTTATATTTATGATCAAGATTCTTATATAACCGGAGAAAGGGGAAGAACAAAATAAAATTTCGTAAAAACTCTAAATAAATGGGACAACTGTAATGTTGTGTTAAATTAAAGGTGATGCGCAAACGGGTAAAGTTATATTAAACTAAATTGCTATCCTATTCAGCAAGAACTAACTCATCACAACAAAGTCGTGATCACGAGCTTCATCTTTTACAAAAGAGCGTGAGGGTGTCAAAGTAAAGCTTGGCATAATACCGAAGGCCACTTCTCTTGATCCGGCGTATCGTGTAACTTGGTTATGCTGCAACTAGTGCATCCCTATTGTCCCCGCTTGGGAGCGACGTTGTTATTTCGAATCGCTCTAGCACTAATTTCATTACCTTTCTTCCATGAGATCACGTAGCTTTTGTAGCATCGGCCTTATCTTTTAGAAGACTATCGCCCTCCGCCTTTGTTTTTAATCGTCTTCTCTGTAATAGTTCTCGACATTCCGTTTGCCATTTCTATTTAATTAGTATTAGTTGCCACTTTACCTCCGACAGTAATGCCAAAATAATGAAATAGCCATAGGGTACGTCCTGTTTTTGGTAGTCGACGATATTCTCCTACGATGTGTCTTTTCGTGAAACGATTCACGTCCCTCTCAATTTAATACTAACAAGTTTTCAGTACAAATATTTATATGTTTAATTTTTTGTAATTTCAACAAATTGCGAAAAATGTCAAAGTTTTAATATTTACACGACTGTATTTAAATTCTTTAAATAATTATGTTCCTCTATTTATTTATTTACTTAATATTCACACTTAATTATCACACTCGTTATAATATTTCATATATATATATATATATATATATATATAAAATTATATATATTAAGTATGGGAAAAAGTTCGTGGCGTTTTTTTAATCTAACGGGAAAA
>NW_012132478.1:0-2212 GCF_000143395.1 Atta cephalotes | reverse complement strand
CTCTCTCTCTCTCTCTCTCTCTCTCTCTCTCTCTCTCTCTCTTTCTTTCTTTCTCTATCTAGATGCGATTCTTTCGAAAACCCTCGCAAATACTTTCTTTGTTTCTTGATTGATTGTTGCATATAAATGTGGCTGTGATCGAATAAATTGATAGTCGATAGAGGCATAGTCGATTGAGCGCCGCCGAATGCGGAAATCGTTTGTAACATTAATATTGTTTGAACGCGCGAAAGCGCGAGCTGATATCGGATATGCAAACTACCGAAACATTCGAAACGGCATATTTATTTCATAACCGTAATTCCTTTCGATGGCTTCGTGAAAGTTGGACCACCAAGCATCGATACTAATTGTTGACCAATATTTAACGTTATCAAATATTTAGGTTCTCTGATTGCGACACGCGCGTTATAGTATATTTGCAACATTTACAAATAACAGCATTCTGATGAATGTAACAAAATTGATAAGAGAAATAGAATTAAAACCTTTTATATACATTTATTTATAGAATTTATAGGACATCAATATATTACTTTATTATTCTACGTTTTTTTCATTGGTAATTATATCATGTTAAGTTATTTTATAACTTGGAAAAAATACAAAGAAAGAGAAAAAATACGCCTCTGATAAAAAAATTTATGTTTTATATTCTTCCTATTATATAACTTTAGATAAACAGTCGATTTTCTGCCCCATAAATTAAAAAAGGGTGTGTCTCAGATAATGTTGTAATAATAAAATTGTCTAAATTATTTGAAGAGTTTTAGGCAGTAATATAACTAAAGGAAGAAACTATCTGTGCAATTGCGTTAAAATATGTCACATAAAAATTCATGTTTTCTTTTTAAGGATAATGACGATAATGAAAAAGGATTAATCTTTTATGTGATAATTCTTTCGTTTTAGAGATACTATGCGCGCTTAATTCTTGCCAATTATATCATCCTCTTAACCAAATGGAACGGCCGATTTTCAAAGTATAAACTCGAATTATCGGCGAGATCGATAATGAAGAAAAATAAAAAATTCGAGCAAACTGATCACGCGTGAAGAGAAAGGGATATTCTTCTAGCTCTATTTCTACGTTTTAACACTTAATTGCGATCCAGAGGGTAGGTTATTTCGTCGGCCGAGAACCACCATTAAATTATATGGGGCGTTTAATCAGGTTACTGGCTGCTAACCGCGATATAAAAATTCAGGAATGTGGGAAACAGGATACCGCAGAGCGAGGAGGATCGATTTCCGGCCGCGGTCAGTCCGAGAGCGATCCATTCGCTCGTTCATGGCGAATATCTAATACTGCTTTTGCAGTGAAAGACCAATATCCGAAATTCGCGAATGCGTTTAATTCGCATGTCGAAAAATGTCATCGTCGATAGTTTCGCGACGTGGTAAAGGGAAACGTATTTTGTTATTAGATCGAAGTTTCATCTAATCTACTACTGTATCATCGCATAATTCGCGTAAACACTCGCTGACATCGTATACTGTCAGTTATTGCGATTCTTATATCCGCCATAAGCTTTTACGTTGGATCGCGTTATGAAATTGATTCTCTACGAGCTGAAGTACCCACATACGTTGATTATACTCGGAAAACTTGATTCGGAGAATTTTCCGCGCAAAACAGCACCGAGGAAACAAATGTTCAATGTAGAAAGTATGTAATAATAAATAAAAATATAATCTATATAATAATATGTGTGCTTAGGTAGTAAGAATGTAATTGTTGGCAATTGTTGACAATAAGTTCTACTTTATGTTGATGCATATGAAAAGTTGTGAAATGATAGATTTCCTCAGAATTCTCTCGTTAAAAAATTTCATTTTAAACTATTCATTATCTGCCAACAAAAAGTGATACAGGGAAAATCATATACACAATTATGTAGAGTTAACATTGAAAAAATTCAAATTTTTATATTTTATTATTATTTAGAACATTGTTATCAGAGATAACGAGATATGATTTTAGTTAAAAAAAGGTAGAAAGGATAATTATATATATATTTTTTTGCATTAACGGAATAATGTCTATATTTGTTGTTTCAAATGAATATTTTAATAATTATATTTTATTATATTGATTATTTTTCTTTTTCTTTTTTTAAATTAATTATCTTTGTTATTATGAAACTATTTGATTTTTATATGTACATACACATATATATATATATATATATATATATATATATATATATAT
>NW_012132477.1:0-2211 GCF_000143395.1 Atta cephalotes | reverse complement strand
TATATATATATATATATATATATATATATATATATACTATATATAAAGTCAGGTGCGGAAAATCGCTGATTGACATTTCAAATAATTTTTTGACAGAATCCTTATTACAAAATCGATCGTCCTTTTTATATGGTCGAAGACCGGCTGGAACTGTGCCCGTCTATGCTCTCGTGAAAAATTGCATTTCCAAAGACATACGGCTACGTGCAGCAAAAAATATGCCGATGCTGAAAACGTCCATGCTGGAACGAAATGCTTTTACGTTGATCCAGGATCCAGGATTTTTGGCTCAACGACAGACGAACAGTGTCAGTGATCTAAGAGCACAAATTATATCGCAAGAACAAATACGACAGGTAAAATATGCGAAAATAGGCAAGAACTCAGTAAACACCAACTAAAAGTAATATAACATCAACGTTACAATTTTACACTCTGAAAAAATTTGGCTAAAATTGAATTGAAATTATTCCACGTTTTGAAACATTTCAACAAAATTGCTAAAAATTTCACTGAAAGTAAATTTTTCAGTTAACATACTGAAAAATTACTGAAATTAAACTGAAATTTCTCTAAAATATTACTGAAAATGAATTTTTTAATTAAAATTCACTGAAATTAAATTAAAATTTTTTCTGCTGAAATTTTGTTGAAGTGATTTTAAAACGTGGAATAATTTCAGTGAAATTTTTTCACCAAGGCAATGTAACACACTTGTTATATTACATCTATATTATTGAGTATGAAATTATAACATTGATGTACGTTGTACCTATCTTTTAGTTTATTGGGAATAAAACAACAAATATCTTTTTATAATTTTCGTAAATTTCAAATGAAAATGATTAAATTTGTTAAATTTGCACACATTATTGCTTTTGTTATCCTTAATTATTATTTCCGAAAAAATATGAAATAATCCAAAAGAAATAATGATATAATTATCATTTCAATTCCAATTTCGTTCTCTTTTCTTTCACGCGATTTATTTCAGGCGGCAACAGTGCCGCGATTCGAAAAGGTAAGAGAAGAAAGTGGATGTCAAAAAGTGCACTTTCACGTGACCTATTGGATGTTCTATCCGTTTAGTGAAGGAAAAACGATTTGCGTATTGGATCTTGGATTTTTTGGCAGCTGGCCGATACCTACTATTGGTGGCGTGTGCATAGGTACGCTTAAAGAATATGGTAGTCACATTGGAGATTGGGAACATATGAGTCTTTATTTCAAGGTAAATTATTTTTAGCAATCCTTCAAATTTTTTATCTATTATCATCATTCACATGAACATGCCTATCTAAATAAGATGTCGTCATTTAGGACAACGAATATCCTCTGGCAATGTATGTATCAGCACACGATGCCGGTGCATTTTATCAGTATGATCCGCGAAATGGTACTTTCGTCTATGAGAGTCAAGAAACGAGAAAAGGTCTCTTCCAGAAGCCAACATTTCCTGAAAAGGTTTATACCGCTGATGATTCACATCCGATTTTATTTAGCGCACGCGGCTCTCACGGACTTTGGACAGCTCCGGGCAAACACAAGTTCGTTCGTGTACCTCGTCTATACGACGAGAGTGGATTTGGAACTGCCTGGCCAACATGGAAAAGATTGGAGTTGCTCTTGGAAGAGGATAATGAGCCTTTACCAGGTTGGATGACTTTTAAGGGCAAATGGGGTAATCCAAGCAGCAATTGTCATCCATTAGCAAGACTAGGTTTTAACATTTGCGAATTTGTAGACGGCCCAACTGGAATTCCTATGAAAAAATTCAATTTTCGATGTTAAGATTTACTATCGCTAAAGTCGATTAGGTAAAAAGACTGAGACGCGTCGTTTCGATTCGAATTTTAAAATGATTATGATATATGGTATACAGACATATCCCATTTTAATTGTTCTAGGCAAATATTTTGTAAAAAGTATAAAATATGAAAAAATATTTTAGATGAAACAACAATTAAAAGAACGGTTCTGAGAGGGATGTATTTTGATGCCTTTTTTCTCTCCTTTAGATAAAAGCTTTAAGAAGATATGAAGTTGACTTCCGTTGAAGTCTTTTTTTTAATGAAATTGTGTAATTTTTTTATACAATATGATTCTTCCAATTATTTTGCATATAAAAGTATTAATGTAGAAATATTAGAAAATTAATTAATTTATGAAATATTTTATATTTTATTCCGATATATATATATATATATATAT
>NW_012132476.1:0-2211 GCF_000143395.1 Atta cephalotes | reverse complement strand
TATATATATATACATACATAGCAAAACTGATCACTTTTGCTTCAATGTTCAATAACTCGGTGAAAAAAAATCGTACAATACTCAATGAAAAAACAAATTGAAGATAAAAATTCACTTTGTCGACTACTGTAAACCGCATTTTTGTACCGATTTTTACTTCACGCCATAGATCTTTGTAAAGTTGTAAAAAATTTTCAGATTTAACGGGTATTTATTTATGTCCATATAATTAAAAAATAAGTCGCATTAAAATATCAATTACCGATTTCAAAAGTAAAGATTTCAAGTTTTCAAATGCTTTTTTGATTTTTGTCTGCGATGATTTTTCAAGTTTTTAATATTGCGCTGTTTTAAATGTGTTCAAAAATGTTTGAATTTTCTCTATTTTTAAATAATGTGTTTGATATTTGCAAAAGCGAGAAAAAAAGTTGTAATGCAGTTTAGTCAAGAATAAAAAAGACTTTAGAATTAAAAAAAGATGAAGAAATAATGAACTGAAATTAAATCTATGTTGGTGGAAATGGAGTAGAAATCATTGTTGCAAAAATTTGGATTTTTGATAACAGGGATGATTTATTAATAATAAAATTAGTGTAAATAATGCAGTTGTTTTAACGTAGTATAGCATCATTCGGGTGAGATTCCTTTGCGCGGCAGAGCATTGCAGACTTGGCCTTGAGTACGAAAGGGGTTGGTGCGTCATGAAGCAAAGAAGGCGCGAAAAGGGATGATATATAGAGAGATGGCCGCGGGCCTCTTCTTCACAGAGATGAGGAAGGGGAAAAGGAGGATATTGTTATTTACGGTATTTAGATAACCGGCTTACGTAGGGCCCTCACACCCCCCTCCCTCTTCCCCCATTGGTCGTGATCCCGCACCCGAGATAACGCCGGCACAGTGTCACCGGCAACCTGCAAGAGAGTGTGGAGCGAGGTTCCGTGCGCATTCGACTTGTAGATTATTATAACGAGCATCGCGTTGCATTAGCATACGTATCTGTTCTCCCGGGAAACCTACGACGGGCGGCTGCTGCTGCCGCTGTTGCTGCTGCTACTGCTCCTGCTGCTGACGCAGTATTATACCAGAGAATTACTTCTCTACTATTCACTACCCTAACTGCATCTCCGACCGCGATGCACTCTTCCGCCCATCCATGCCGCGTCGTTTCTGTCTATTCAGTCATTCGGTTGTATGGTGTATCGCGGTTTTTCAGATTTTCTAGATTAGCATTTTCTAGACCACACATAATTACACAGATTATAAGTAGAATTTGATTGGCTCAAGGTACAATTTGTTTATCTCGAATCGTACATAATAGATTTAATGTTTAGCAAATCAGATAAAATTTTTTCATAAGTACATTTTAGTCTCGCTGAAATATTTAAAAAATATTAAAGTTTACAATTTATGCGATATGTCGACGAGTCAAATAAGTTTTGCTTCGTTTGCTTGACTTATCATAGATTTATTATTTGGTATATATTATTGATGAATGATTATCAGTGACAGTTGTTTGAAATTTGTGAATTTAATCAATTTGATCAAATAATATTTTACTAATAATTGAAATGTTCGTTAAAATTAATTTATTTTTGTTCAAATAAATTATCTTATCGATACGATATATTAAAATCAAAATTATACAAATTTCTAAGAAAAAAATTATTCATAAAATCATTGGAATTCTGCAAAGATTGTGAATAAGCTAGTGTAATGTAAAAGTTACATTTTTTAATATCATAACATATAAAAGCAATATATATATATATATATATATATATATATGTGTGTGTGTGCACGCACGCACGCACGCACACACACGCACGCACACACACACACACACACACACACACACACACACACACACACACACACACACACACACACACACACACACACACACACACACACACACACACACACACACACACACACACACACACACACACACACACACACACACACAAGAAACATTTTAGTAGAGTCATGATTAATTGCATCAATCTGAATGTCGATGATTCTTTGTTTGGACAATTCTGTTTGGATAATAAGTTTCATTGAATACGATGCCAATACTCCATTGATTATTGTTTCTGTTTAGTGCGATCACACGTTAATTGTTTGCATATATTTGAATCATTTTAAATTATCTTGTGCAAAGCAGCCGAACAATCCATCAATTGATGATGCATTATCGTATGGAAAGTAAAG
>NW_012132475.1:0-2206 GCF_000143395.1 Atta cephalotes | reverse complement strand
TATATATATATATATATATATATATATATATATATATATATAAATTATTGGAGGTAAATTTATATGAATAAAAAATTAATTTAATATAAAAATTTAAATATAAATTTATTTATTTATATATATATATATAGGAATTCTAAGCATTCACAAAATAAAGCTATTAAGCTGTTCAGAATTATTCGATCTCGAATTTCGATAAGAAGTTAGCACCTCATTCTTTAAAAATTGTTTAAAAATTGTTATTGAGCGAATCTCTCATTAAAAATTACAGAGATCGCTTCGTCTTGTTAAAAGGAAGCAGGAACTCTAATCAGAACTATAGAATTTCAAGGTTGAGGTGCTAACTTCACAGACACCAGGTCAACGATAAAACGATTGATTTTGATATTGTGTATTGTTCATATGTGATAATCGTTTTCAGAATTAAGCTATTTGACTGAATACAACAGAATGATCTGTAAAGACCATGGTAACTCTTAATTGTAAATCCTTGAGATTACTTTAAAATTATAATATTAAAATTGTTACGTCCAGGGAATTCTTACAATTCTTTTATTTTTTTTCTTTTTCATGGAGACTCATAAGATAGTTAAACAGTAATAAAATCTTTTTCAAGAAAAAAGCAAAAACTCCAGTATCTCCCCGTTAACGTCAGCTAAGATAAGGTGGATGCGGGGGATTAATGTGGCGTCGATGATAACACTCTTGGACATTGTTATTAAGAAGACGATTAATGTCAGTAAAAACGCGATGCTGACGCGAGGCTAAACATTTTCCTAACAGTAAAGTCGCGAACGATTCTCACGATGTCCGCGACCATAAAATAAAAGTGACACGCGACGTTCAGGAGAAATGTTTGACGATTCCATGCCGACACTACACGTGCGCTTGTTTTATCCGCTGCACATGCATTTCCCCATAATTTAAGAAGAAAGCATCATAAAAATAAGACTGACATTTGTTGATGTAAGATAGACTCCTTTCCTTTCCTACAATATATCCAAAATTTTGACCAATCCAGAAGCTAGAAAAGTGTCCCATCACTTAACTATAATAGATTCCTATCAACCAAGGGAGAATCGGTATATAAACCGCGATTTAGCGGCCCTTGGAGAGAATTCTTTTACTTTCCTGACTATTCACTTTGATTCTTTCAGAGACAAATCACAAATTTGGTCTTTAGTTCGATTCAATAGTTTCGCTCTAAGATCATTCAGGTTACAGCAAAAACGTATTCATATATATTCATATAAATATATCAAGTCAATGTATCCGAACAAGAATACGAATATTCGGCTCTCTAAGCCAACATTTTCCCTGAGGGAATTCGCAGGTTGTTATTGGGAACAACAAGCCTTTCTCCAACTAACTTCATCGCAGTCGTGTCGCTACAAGTAGTAAGCACCCTTCCCTTTTCCCCTTCCAATTATCATTATCATCTTAATTGTTTTTTTTTCTTATTATTATCATTTTTCTTGTCTCTTTTTTCGGCCCTCCTTATTAAATAAATGAACGTTGTACGTTCTAACCATCTCTCAACGTTATAGCGTTATCATTGTTCAAGTTATTGTTCGCTCATGCCGGCGGGTCATTCGAAATAGCACCTGCGTCCGACCGTCGCCCCTGCGATTCCATCCCCAGCGCTCATCAGAAAATTGAAACGCGATAGAGACATCGACAGCTCCTTCCCCTCTGCCCCCTCCTTCTCCATTGATAAAGATTTCCTATTCCTCCAACCCTTTCCATACATCCGAACGAATTCCTCGTACCACCCGATTTCCCTTCGCCATACCCAAATCCTGTCCCGGACGTCGATTTCCAACTTTCCAATTCTCCCAATGATCAACTCTTTTCCTTTTCCCCTTTGAATTTCCTAATCTTCACATTACTACTATAGACGATCTCCTCTCTTATTGGGCATCCTTCTTACAGTCATCATTCTGTTCTAGTCATCTCTAGGACCTTTCCATTTATTATACCTGCAGAAGCCTTAATCCTCCCCATTGATTATTCTCCCCCTCTCTAATTATAAAACACTATATGGATTCAATTTTCAATTCGTTCCATTCTTCACACTTACACACACACACACACACACACACACACACACACACACACACACACACACACGACACACACACACACACACACACACACACACACGACACGACACACACACACACACACACACACACACACACACACA
>NW_012132474.1:0-2214 GCF_000143395.1 Atta cephalotes | reverse complement strand
TCTCTCTCTCTCTCTCTCTCTCTCTCTCTCTCTCTCTCTCTCTCTCTCTCTCTCCCCTTCTCTCCCCTCCCTCTCCCCCCTCTCTCTCTCATAAAGATATATCCAGGATTAGGTAGTAACTAGTTAAAATATTAAAAGTTAAAAAATTAATAACTTTTAACTTAATTTAATTAATTTAATTAATTTTAAATGCATTAAATTTTAACTTAACTAAGTTACTTTTAAACGTTAACTTTTAACTTTTTTTAAGTTAAAAAATTTTTTTATCTCTTTTAAATATCTTAAAAAAATAATAAGATATAATAAGATTAAGGGCGTATATTCTATATAATCTGTTCGTATTTTAAGCCATCTTAAGTAATTTCTTAAGATGCTTAATGTTCTCTGATTAGTTTATGCGATTATATCTTATGACATAAGCCTTAGTTCGGATCTACAATAGATGTTTTAAGCCTTAAATCATAAGAAATTGACCTTTGAATTACAATCAAATATTTTTCTCGCAGTCGATTGTAATTGGTCAATTTCTTATGACTTAAGACTTATTAAAAAGTAATCACTGATCTTGTATTTTCTCTATGTGCTGGCTGTTTTTTTAAAGTTATATAACTTATATAGTTATATCGTTATGTATTATATACTTATATCACATATGAATAAAAAAATTAAAAATTTAATTTAATTAATAATCTATATTGCATTATTTAATCTCATTTTAAGAAAAATTAGAACATTATGATCTAAAAAATAATTTTTTCAAAATTAACTTTTTTTTTAACTTAAGTTAATTCAATATTGACTTAACTTACGTTAAGTTAATTTTTTATTCTTTCAACTTTTAACTTAACTTTATTAATTTTGTAAAGCTATTAACTTTAACTTTATTCAGTTAAAAATAAAACATTAACTAACCCAACCCTGGATATATCTGTAATATTATAGTCGACTATTTAGTTTTTATAGTTCTACATTTATATATTCTTTGTAATATTAATCGAAATATTACGTAAATATGATATCGTTGGCATTATATATATATTTTACATAGAATTCTTTTATTAGTATAAATATAAATTAATAATAAGCCGTAACATTTATAATGCATAATTTTATAATGTCATATCTTTATGGTATAGTAGAAATAGAGAATATTATCTAATCATTTTGCGAATACATAATGCTCGTTATAATTAATAGTATTAATACACATTGAATTAATAGTATTAATACACTGTAATGCTTAGCGTATTTTACATGTCTTATTGTTTACATATTATATCATAGTGATATTTAAATCATAGTAAAATCGCTATAATAGAATACAATAGTACAAAATATCAAGTAATATATTTAAATTATAATTATATCATCATGTGTGATATATTTTTCTGAAGAAGTCATTTTGCAAAAATATATAAATGACTTTTTTAATAAAAAAAGCTAAACCGTCCATCAGATACATCAGATGTTTTCATCTTAAATTTGTGTAAAGAATCATCCTTCAAAAGCTTTTAAAGAACTTAACACGTAGAGTTCCCTTAGAGCTTAAAGAACTTAACATATAGATCCCATCTAACGCTAAATATTCGTAAAGTGTTCCAAAAATAACATTCTAAAAGTTTTCCGCAAAATATTTATAGAATGTAAGAGCAACATTCGAATAATTGTTCCATTTATACATATATCATTATATATTGGAAATATGTTTCATATATATCCTGCAAAAATTGTAATAATCTCAAAAATTTCAGGCGTGGAGAATTAATTTCTCAAATTAATTTTTACTGAATTGATTTTTGTAATATATATAGAATAAAAGAATATATGTGCATCAAACATTTTGAACACTTCATGAATGTTTAAACATTCTATAAAAATTTTTTGCCCTTCCAGGAACATTAGGAATACAAATCGAATTTTTCAAATTCAAATGCCAATAATCCAAATGTAAAACCAATACATTATTATTTCATGATTTTTAGATAACCATAATGACACTCCTTAGCTATCTTCTTCGAAATATAGGATACTTAGAAAATACTGATGATGATCATATTACAAAACAGATAAGACTAGAAGCTATAAAATGGGCATGTAACATCGATGACAAGTTTTGTAAGAATACGATCGCTTTTAAATTGAACCAACATTTCACGGATCTAGAACTTTACAGGTAACTTTTATACAATTTCAATTATTTTATAAATTGAATTT
>NW_012132473.1:0-2215 GCF_000143395.1 Atta cephalotes | reverse complement strand
GGGTTATGTTGACAGATGCACAAGTTTATTGTATATGACGTCTATGATCTATTTATTTCGACCACCACTTACCGCTAAAGCCATCTATAGGAAAACGGCGGAAGCAAAGTTGTACACGTGTCATGAGTGGTTTCAACGCTTCAAGAACGGTGATTTTGACGTCGAAGATCGGCATAGCGGTGGAAGAGAGAAGGTTTTCGAAGATGCAGAATTGGAGGCATTACTTGAGCAAGACTCGTGTCAAAATCAAGAAGAATTGACACGATCATTGGGAGTGACTCAACAAGCCATTTCAAAACGCCTCAAAGCCATGGGAATGATTCAGAAGCAAGGAAAATTGGGTGCCATACGAATTGAAGCCGAGAGATGTTGAACGGCGTTTGTTTGCTTGTGAACAGCTGCTTGAAAGGCAAAGACGGAAGGGATTTCTGCATCGCATTGTGACTGGGGACGAAAAATGGGTTCATTACGATAATCCCAAGCGCAGAAAATCATGGGGAGTTCCCGGACATGCTTCCATGTCGACGGCCAAACCGAATATTCACGGCTCCAAGGTCATGCTCTGTATTTGATGGGACCAGCTCGGCGTGTATTATGAACTGTTAAAACCGACTGAAACAATCACAGGCGATCGGTATCGAACGCAATTGAGGCGTTTGAGCCGAGCATTGAAAGACAAACGGCCGCAATACAACGAGAGACACAATAAAGTGATTTTGCAGCATGACAATGCTCGACCCCATGTTGCGAAAGTGGTCAAGACATACTTGGAAACGTTGAAATGGGAAGACCTACCCCACCCGCCGTATTCTCCAGAACGTTGCTCCCTCTGACTATCACTTGTTTCGATCAATGGCACACGGCCTGGCTGACCAGCACTTTCGGTCTTATGAAGAAGTAAAAAATTGATCGATTCGTGGATAGCCTCAAAAGATGACCAGTTTTTTCGACGCGGGATTCGTACGTTACCTGAAAGATGGGAGAAAGTAGTAGCCAGCGATGGACAATACTTTGAATCATAAATGTATAACCAGTTTTTTACAATAAAGAATTTCGGAAAAAAACGGCGGAAGCAAAGTTGTACACCTAATATTAATGATTATATAAGTAAAAATTGCGCACTTCTTACCGCGCTGAGTCCAAATTAGGCCTCTTAAATGTATTATTTAATATTATGAAATATTTTAATTTTAATATTTTGTTGAAAATATTGCAAAATAATGCCATTATAATTTAAGATAAGTTTGCAGTCTCGCTACAAGAATTATAGCGTTTCTCATAAGAAGAAGACGTTCAGGAGTCCTAAGAAAAGGCGTATACAAATCGAGTTAGCGATTCTCCTGTAGATTCCCAATCTCTTTCGGATGTACTTTTTAGCCCCCTAATGTTTTTTCATCATCATAAGTTTTTCATGTGTCATGCTAAGCAATAATATTTTAGCAATTAATGAAACTGAATTAATTATTGTGAAATATTGTATAATGTAATATATCTACAATATTGCAATAATATTGCAAAATATTGCATCAATATTTTATTTTAGCAGACATAGAAGTATTGCTACAATATTGCAGCTATGTTTAATGAAATATGACAATCTTTCAAAGTAATGCAATATTACTATAATATTTCATGCTGTAGGAGTACTAATTTGATAAGTAGATGTATTCACAAGTGAAATTTAAGTTTTATTAATATTGTATACATACATTTTCATATCTAATGTAGTATAAATATGCACAAGTAAAAATCATGTATCAATTTAAATGAATACTTTTGCTAGCACACAAAAATCATCAATGCATCAATTTAAATGAATACTTTTACTGCATGCTGAGATTATGTGTGCATAACCTCACATGCACATGATTTTGTGTGTCAAATCTTAGCCTTTTTAAATAGATGAGTCTACAATATATGTATGTATTAAAAATAATAAAAACTGAAAAGAGGCAGATCTCTGAGAAGAAGACATATCATGTAACATAAAGATATATTGCTGCGAATAACAAACATTCATATTCTTTTTTTTAATCACAGTGCTCTTTAACATCTAATTCCTGTTTTTGTCAAAAAAATTTGAAGAATTATTATTACTTGTCTTAGCATCGAGACATTACTGTATCTCGATATAAAAGATGTAGGAAGAGACTTCATGTCAATATGAGGTTTCGTAATTTCAATAGTAAGCAACCTACAATTAATATTTTGAAAA
>NW_012132472.1:0-2216 GCF_000143395.1 Atta cephalotes | reverse complement strand
TTTCTTCTCTCTCTCTCTCTCTCTCTCTCTCTCTCTCTTTCTCCGATGTCCAAAACGATAAATCTAATCAGAGGGACACGAACACACATTAATTAAATGATCAATTTCGTCTGAAGATTTTAATTGCGCGTCATTTTATTGCGTCCTTTCAATTATTATACAATTCTTTTTTTCACTGATATGTTTATTAGCATACATTTAGTTCAACAGGAAAAAAGTTGTGAGATAACAAAAGAAAAAACAAAATATTTATCTCTTCTCAGATAGCGCGTGGAACAGTTCAGTAATATCGTAATAACGTTATAACGTTACTCATAGTCACTGTCCTCTCGGAGAAACATTTCGACAAGCAGAATGTACTTGATGTGTGCATATCGCATTAAGACTGCAAGATAAATTATCACTTTTTATTTCACTAGCAACCTTGAGCAGTCGAGGAATGTTTCGTGAATAAGCCAAAAACAAAAAGAATCTCTTTTATAATATTCGAGTTTGCTGAATTAGCTAAGTTTCATTTCCTTCGTATGCGAGGATAAACAATTTGATACGGATATATGCATATTATCGCCTTTCAAGGAAGCAAACTCATTGATAAATTATTCCTCAGATAATGCGCTAAGCGCATTAAATATGTCCAAGGAGGAAGAATAAACATCCTTAAAAAAAATCCATACTTATATTATTCGCATATAAAAAACGATTTATTTACATATTTTCAATCTTGAGCTGATAAAATTGACTAAATTTAAAATTATTATTATAACTTTATTTTACTTTTTTTATTTTATTTTATTTTTTAATATTACTTTTATTAAAGATATATGCGAATGCGAATGCGACGGAGACTGCAAACTATAAACCCTTCAGGCAGAATTATTTGTCGACGGATGATTAACAATGTGATTGGAATAATTATATGAATTTAAAAAAAAACTCGAAAGTTCTCGAAACTTCGGATAAATTTCGAAGTATCTTATCTCATTTTTCAAGTACAACATATCTCTATGTTAAATTATATCTCGATATTCCTGATATTCGAGATATTCATAATTAGAAAATTAGTAGAACCACCGTTATGGCATGTATTATATAGTCTGATCATCACGCCAAGAGGTACCAAATTTCAACGAAAAATAGTTTTCCAAGTGTCTCGTATTGATGATACATGATTAGACCTAGTTTCGTAAGAGAGAGAATTAAAAGACGTGGCATATATATACACATATGTATATATACATAGATAACAAGGATCAAATTATGTAACTGCAATTTTTTTAAACGAAATTACAACTGACAGTATCAATTGTCGAACGGACATCTGTTGCATGTAGAAGCGCGAAATTTAATAACGTATCTCGATACTACAATATTGAATCGGATTTTAGGTTATCGTATTGATATTGAAATTAATATAATCTATCAATCCAGTCTAAATATATGAAATAGAAATTAGCTTCAATACATATAGATGAAGAAGATCATATATTCAAAATGTGATTTGGTATTTTGTGCCTGATAATATTTATACATATATAATATCTAAAAAATAGCTCTCATTCAAAAATACCTCACTCAATTGAGGAATTATTAATGATTCCTCGGGCATTTAATTTCCTGCGTCCAAATCGTCTCTATTAGATATCCTTTTATTTTTCATATTTTCATTTCTTTTATAGGTGAACGTGCAAATTTTGTGAATAAGCCTCATGTGATCGCGATGGTCGGTCTGCCGGCTCGTGGCAAGACCTACATATCCAAGAAGTTGTGCCGATACCTTAATTGGATCGGTATCAGCACAAAGGTTTTCAATTTGGGCGAATATAGGCGGCATGCTACCACTGCCTATCAGTGCCACGAGTTCTTCCGTCCCGACAACATAAAGGCTATGGCAATACGCACGCAGTGTGCGAAGGACGCTCTAAATGACGTCTGCCAGTGGCTGGAGAGCGGTGATGGAGAAGTGGCCGTCTTTGACGCCACCAATTCTACGGTTGACAGACGTCAGCTGATACGCGATATCGTCGTACGCAAGATGGGTTTCAAGCTATTCTTCGTCGAATCGGTGTGCAATGATCCAGAGATCGTCGAGCAGAACATTATGGAAGTATGTACTTGAAAAATAGTCAGAGGTAGCGATTGGACAATAAGTTATTTGTATATGAGAATTAATATCAATTTTAATTTAATATATATATATATATATATATATATATATA
>NW_012132471.1:0-2212 GCF_000143395.1 Atta cephalotes | reverse complement strand
TTAGTATATATATATATATATATATATATATATATATATATACAATATTATAAGATATAAATCTTAACAATATCTGTTGTTAACGAAGTTTAATCATATAGCAGCGACTAAATTGTAATACAATATTAAATTTGTAAATTAAATTTTGTATTCTTTATATTTGAAGCAAAAATTACATTAACGGATATTGGCGATTACGTTTTTACAAAAATGAAAACCTTAGTAATGTCATTATCTTCGCATTATGCCATAATTCTGTAAAATACAAGCATGGATATTCAGCCCATAAATTTCAAAATACATTTACCAAGATATTCTTTACTTTTATGCTTCGTCGCAGCTGATCTCTCAGCCATGCGTTATCATCTTTACTTAAGCGATATAGTCGCAATAATTCTTCCGATCTGTGCGTGGAGTGGTTCCCTGCAGGCTATTTCTTTAAAGTTAAAGCGAAACTACACGCAGAGAGACCCCTGTATATATATCAGACGTATTTTTTTAATTACATAAATTATCTAATAACCTGAAATTATCTAATACTCTTGTTTTTTTATTCGACTATCAAAATATACTATTAAAATTTAACGTCTGATAGATTACAATTAATTCTACTAAATGCATATATAATTTCTGCGATAATCTAATTTCCTTAATAAAATTTGTTGTCATGTTCTTGAAATAAATACTCTATATATTGATATATTAATCAGTATATCACTTGATGATATTCCTATACACGGCGATGATTATTTGAAGCGTTTTGATCATCAAAAGAATGTCGGTTTCTATTGAATGTATAATATATTACGTCAGATTGATTTAATGGCTCGACATTTGATTAAATTCTTACAAAACGCGCAGCATTGTGTTCATACTAACGCAGCATCAGCATCTTTTTGAGCAGTCATGTGCATGGTTGCTTTGATCGAAAATTGGAAGTGGATATTGGTTTTAAAGGTATCGTAGAGAAAAACGAATTATATATCGCACTATTTTATCTGTTGATATGTCGATGTAAAGAACAAAAAATGATGGACTGCTCCCGGACAAAAAGCTTTCGCGCACAAAATTCTTTAACAAAATTCATTTCTGATGACGTGATTGTTAATATTGTAAACTTATTAATAGTAAGTTGCTTAATGATCCCAGATAACCGCAGTTCGCCTGCATTAAAACGCTAAAGTACGTTACTTAAAAACAAGTAGGTTACGTTCTTAAGATTCAGCAGTAATCCTACAAAATCTATGACATAGTAAGTATGTATGTGTATATGTATTTAAGCGCGTGCTTAGCACGAATAAGTAGAGACGGACGTCGCGTCATATACTAATTAATCAATGTTCTATGTGATTTTCTTCCAAGAATTGATTATTTTTTCCATGTTTCCAAGTTTGATTAATTGATCAGCATTTTCTATCAGCATTTTATATTTCATACTTAGAGAAGACTGTTAAAAAGAGATCAATTTTTACTCATAAAGGTGTAAGTAAAAAGAATAGCGTTTTTTATAGATTTCAACTCTCCTGAATACGATAATGTTAATAAAAAGTTTGGGATCGATAGGGAACATCTTGAAAATTGAATATAAACATGATATATTTAAACAAATATTCCTAAATGCTTTTTAATAATTTTATCATATTCAGGAGATTAACATCTACGAAAAATACTATTTCTTTTACTTACACTTTTACATCTTCTTGGATAAAGATCTGTTCTTTTTTGGAGAATATTAAAAAAGATCCGATGTTTGTTTACAAGAATGTCAGTAAAAAAAGTAATGTTTTTTTTTAGATTTTGATTTCCTGAATATGATAAAATTATTTAAAAATTTGTGGTGCTTGAGGAACACCTTGAAAAATAAATAAGAATATTGAAATTTGTTTAAATATATCATGTTCATTCTCAATTTTCAAAATTCGATCCCGAATTTTTTATTAATATTATTGTAATCAGGACGTCAAAATCTATAAAAAAACGCTATTCCTTTTGCTTACACCTTTGCTAGCAAAAATTGGCTTCTTTTTAATATCTTTTACCTGTTTATAAATGATTATATTGTAATATTTATTTGTAATTGTATATTTACTTATTTTGATTCCAATTAGGAGTATTAATTATAATTACTCTAAGTCCGTTTTCACACACACACACACACACACACACACACACACACACACACACACACACACACACACACACACACACACAC